>NW_018020603.1:159612-168873 GCF_002006095.1 Pseudomyrmex gracilis
TATATATATATATATATATATATATATATATATATATAAACGCCACACCGCTTATTCTGAGTACCGAACATCGCGCCGAGCTCATTCATCGAATCGCGATGCCCAAGGTCGGCAGCTCTTGCCGACAGTTGACAAACTCCTCCCGATAGTAATTACGCTTACAACACGTGACGAATACTACGCTCGCTTTTATGACGGAATCCCGTCATTCGCGAACGACTTTGGAAATTTGTGGAATGCGCGTGTATATATATATATACAATATACTTGTGTATCGTCAAATTTCGCAAACCGGAATTTTACTTTTGGATTCGGCGTCGAAATTACCACAATGTTATAAAAATTGTAATTTTATTTAAAAGAAACTTAAGAATTCAGTCAACTTTGACTTCGATTAATATTTACGGAAACACTCGAAAGATGTGTACACTCGATAAGTCAGTCAACGAGTTTCTCCAGGTGAGTGTTCGCCGACGGTGAAGAGTATTCTCTCAAACGAAGAAGAACAAAACTAAAGAAAAGAGAGAGAAGAGAGAAGAGAGATGATACAATGAAATGGTACTTACTGCTTGGTGCAGGAGAACGACGGTGACCGTGCACACGAGCATCGTGGTCCACATGTTGACGCGTCGCATATCCCTTGTTTACACGCCGCCGGCGCTTCCCCGGAAGGCGGCGGAGGTGGAGGCGCGCTTTGGCTCGTCTTGTCGGCGTTACCTGCTCGCCGCGGCGCCGCGGGGCTGCATAGCCACGATACCGCCGTGCCGATACTCACTCCCCGTGCACGCGAGCCGTCGCCCGGAAGTGGCAAAGCCAACGAACGGGCGGACGAATGAACGAACCGAGCGGCGAATTGCCGCGCGCGCGACGCGTTTTATACGCGGAGGAAAATCGCGACCGGAACCAACTCTATTTCCCACTGTACACTGCGGGCTTCGCGAGGCGAATCGCGCGATTGAGGAACGCCGGCGATGATTCGAAAATTAATCCGGGGTCTGCGCGCGGAACGCACTTGGCGACAAGAAGAACCAATTGTCGATGTGTATATACGCGATATTCTGTCGCTCGCGATTCTCACGCGCGGTTCTCACTTTTTTTTTTTTTTTTTTTTTTTTACACACTCTTTTTGCTGTTGACACACTTTGTAATTCCAGTATCCGTAGAGACGACGAGAGAACGCTGGACAAAAATCCCGGCGGCGAACCAACCAAGATCTTCGCGTCGCGCGTGTATACTTTAGATGAAAATTCGAATTTTCGCGAGGTAAAATCCTGCCTCTCGGGACAACGATCACCTTTTTATTCGTCTCTTTTTATGTGTAGATTATCCGTCGCGATTACTTCTTTCTCAAAAAAAAAAAAAAAGTCAGCGACAATCGGGACACTGTGGCGGTGATGACACGCGGACGTGGAAAACGCTCTTGTCCTCGTCAATCGTCGCAACAACGACGACGTCGCGCAACTGAACCGAACTGAACGACGCTCGTTCGCCACAGCGTGAGGAATACTCCCTCAACGGCAGCAGCGCCGTACAGGGATAGGGGGACCGAGTCGGGGATGAAGGGAAGAGCCGATGGGTGGGGAGCCGACTACTGGAGTAGTGGAGGGGAGGTAAAGCCAAGGATGCCCGCTCGTGTGTGACGAGTCGAAGATGAACGAGAGTCAATGCGCCCGTCGCGCGGCAGAGGGGGCTTTTCTCCTCACACGGCGAACCGAAGGGGAGAAGGCGGGCCGCAAGGGAACGAAGAGCGAAAATTGTGAAAAAGGTGCCGCGACAAAAGTCACCAAATTCTTCGACCGGACTAGCTGAGGTTTGCTTGTTGCGGTTGTTTCCTGCCGTTTTGAATAAGTCCCAAGAGAAATAACACCAAGCGCGTTATACAACAGCAAAGTCACAAATTTGCCACTGTAAAATCCTTTTTGTCCTTTTTTTTTTCTGATACTTGTCTTTTTTTTTCTTTCAGTAGTTTTTCACTTTTTTGTCCTTATTTTTCCCTTTTTAAAATTAATACACGCCGAACTACTCTTTTTCCGATTGAATCACCGTATATATATAACATCGTATCACGCCACTAAACCGGTCGCACTAGCGCCACACCGCGGCATTCACGATAACCAAGAATCGCTGAAGCACTATACCGGCGCGGATCTAACGACAGATGGCGATCTCCCGCTTTCTCATTTGGATTCCTTCTCCTCGTGTGTACTCTTTTGGAATTTTTACAGTACGTATTAATTTTCTGTTCCTATATCTCACTTTCGCGTGAAACTACGCATGCACCTGTAAATTGTATTATTTGCGGGGTAAGTTGCACAACAGTGAGTGGCTGCGCGCGCGCTCACGTGCTCGTCACGGAGTGCAACCCTCGACTGGAGGTAGTCGGACGGGGGCACCCCTACTTATAATTGTGGTCCCGCCGGTTCCCCCCCGGCCCAGTAGCAGAGAGGGGTTGTGCCCGCGACCGACCGAATCAGAGGGGTGGTGGATGGCGGCTGCACCGCTGGCGCGATGCTTGGGCCGGAGGGGATGCGCGGGGACCGTAGCAGGAGCAGGAATGAGCCGACAGCGGGCCGGAGGGGAAAAGGGAGCGATGCAAAGAGGCAGCTGCAGGCCGGCTGCACGCGCCCACCCCCACCACTGCGTGCGTGTAGCCCCTGTGTACGACACCCTAGCCACTCGTGCGGACTTCTTGCCTGCCTGCCTACTTTGCCTGCTTGCTCGCTCACTCGCTCGCTTGCTCCCTTGATCGGCTGTCCGCGAGGACACCTCGGGGCGCCTGCCCCCCTGCCTGCACCCTCCTTCCCTCGCTTTCGCTTCATGTTCACGGTGGCACACACAGTTCGCAAACGTTTCCCTCTCGACCCCTCTATCTGGCCCCTCCGTCGTGAGCGCCACGATAATTCGTTACCCCATCTACGGATCCGCTGGCACGCGCCGTGTGCCACTACCTCGCGTGTACGTGACGTCACATCTTTCTTTTTAAGCGTATTACATTTCTTACGCTGCGCGCGCGCCAAGCAAAATGTATATGTATGATAACTAAAGTCAGCGTTAAGAGCGGGAAAAAGGATTAAAACACACTCACACAAACATTTAGCACTAGACTAGTTCAAAAAAACTACTTACAACTGAGTACAGATTCATTTGATTAAAGATAGGCTCTAAGTTGGTTCTTATCTCTTTTAAACGAGAAGATTTCTGACAATGGAACGATAAGATTCAGGAGCGAGAATGTCACAACGGTTAATGCATCTCACAATATTGACAGAGCGATGATGCAACGACATTGTTTATTTAAGTAATAATCGTCTAATCAAAGAGAGATGCAAAAATTTACTTGCCTAATTGGCATCTAATTGCTACGTAGTAAAAAAATAATATGCATATTACAGGATGATAACAAGTGTGAAAATTATAATAAATGGTCGCAAACGGTGCATGAAATGTATCGTAATATTTTTAAGAGATAGAAAGAGAGAGAGACTAATATGTTTTATATACATTGTGGTCTATTTTTATTTTATACTCCTGAAAGATATCTAATTTGCAAACGAGGATGTGTGAAAACTAAAGAAGACAGTTGGATTATAAGATTGATCAAATTTCTGCAAAAATTTCTCTCTGACAAGATAGATAGGTAAAACTATCTTATACATGTCGGTGAACTTGTTGCCAGAATTGAGAAATCGAATACCGAGCGCTGCACATATTTGAACTGCCTGATATAATTAAAGTCGCAGCACCTGCGCAACTTTTGCCAAAACCGAATGTGGTCTCAACGGTAAAAATATATTTAAACCTAATTCGCTTGATATTCGCGCACTATGCCAGTAGGCAATTTGCCAATCGATATTTTGACGTACGCCAGGTCACGAATTTGATAAATCAGTTGACGAAGTTCCGCGCGCGAGAAGTCACGCGAGGAATATCCAGAAAATCAAAGAGCTGATGAGTTTAGTTCGATTCGGATTACAGATTGAAAAATTTCTTCGACGTTTGTTATGACATTTGTTTGCGTAACTAACGCATTACCGTTGCAATTTACAATAGTTGCAAAATCGTTGTCATTGATGCATTGCGATCGGAAATCAGATATCGAGCTATAATTCTTTGCGGATAAATGCGATCTCTGCGGCACGAACTGTGCATAAAATAGCCGAGTTTCGATGAGCTTGGTGGAGACCCCCTAATCTGGATATTTGCCAACTGCCCTAATTTAAGGGTTCGCCTTCCTAAAACCGTATAACATACTCTCTCTCTCTCTCTCTCTCCCTCTCTTTTTCTTTCGGACACACGCCGAGGTAGCGATTTCGCGTCATCTGCGTTCTTACTTTTTCATTCCTCGACTCTTCCGCACTCGTTCTTTCGATTCGTGTAAAACATCAAATTAGTCTTATTTTTTCATCTAAAAAAACTCAGGTCCAGGCTAATCTTTTATTGTTACATAATATTAATTTTTTGTAATGCACGAAATTAGTCCAAATAAATAATATAGTCACGCAACAGATCTAACCCAGTCTTCTACTCGTTGTTATTTGTTGTAAACTCATTTATATTTGTCCGTTTTCAAATATTATCTTGCGAAGAATCACACAAAACCGAACGTTTTGTGACAAAAAAAACACGCGTATATAAACACGTACACTTGCCCGCAATTTCCTCTCGACATCCTTCGTCCTGGCATCTCGTTCTGCTACGCAGAACCTCTGACGTCACTGGTCGCATAACCGGATGGGGTGCGGGGAACCTCGCGTCCTGGTCGGAGGGCACGTATGTACATATTATGCGGCATACGCGCATCGCCATTGCACGGGGTGACAGATTATTATGGCGCGCATATACTACTCTCCCCCGGCAGGCATTGTGTTCGAGGTACAATAGCTCGGACCTGTCTCAGCCACGCATCCACGTCCCTTATTGTTAGTTAGCACCGTAAGAGAAAGAGAGAGATACGGAGAGAGAGAAATACGTCTTTCTTTCTCTCCCTATCTCACCTCCATTCGGATTTTGCAGTGCTCTGCAGTTCCCCCTATTGCAGCTAATAAATCCGCTACGCCATTAAGAAAGAAACTTCCCTTTGATATATTTGCTTCTAACTAGGCGGAGCCACTGTCTTATTAAGATTGATAGCGCTTGATAGATCAATAGTTTTCTTAGTGAATCATTCGTTTCATCGAACAAGTGTAAAGTTTTCTCGCGATTATAAAGAGTAACATTACGTTGAGATTACAAACACACACACACCATATGCGTGCTATTATAAAATTTACCCGAAGATAAAATAAGAAAAATTCACACAGACGACTGGAACAAAGCCAGCCGTCGTTGGTCCGGTGCAAACTTGTGAAATCACGGTCGCGTAATCAGGTAAACAGCGTGATGATAAGGTGTTGCCACACAGAAAGAAGCCTTTGTTGTTTTCCTCGCAGCGCGTCGCGCTTGAGGAGGAAGAGGAGGCCTCGGGTGCCCGTACTTGTACAGTGTACTTCCGGTCACGAGGTGGTTCAACAGGTCAGACCGACGGGGGAGCCAGATGAAACCACTTCCGGCCCCATCGTCCCCTTCGTTCGTCTTCCCCATTAAGTTGCACGTGGGTTACGTTCTTTCTTCCCCTTATGTCGCGGCCACCTTACTTCTTGATGTGTATTCAAATTAGTAAGCAATATATTAATTATATCAAATTATTAGATAGTTTTTTTTTTTTTAAGGGGGAAAAGAAAAACGTTATTAGAAAAAAACTGTGATGTGACAATGTTATTCTTATACGTGGGAAAAAAAAGATTTGCTAAAGTAGCAAGCAATTAGTTTAATATTATAGCTAACAAAAAAAAACTTTGCTCGGTCTACTGAGATTTTTGTTCTGCCAACGAAATGCTTTGTTGATAAAATTAAAAATTTAATAAACTCAACCTCAATTTTTCTTGCCGTATAATAGCTTTTTTCCGTATTTCCTGAACAAGAGACTAATTAGAAAAAATGAATAATATTTAATCGTATTTACATGTTCTCACGTACTTACTTATCGCGGTTGAAGGTGTTTCCCCGTATCGGAGTTTGCGATTCGTCTGAAGCTTGCGCATGCACGCACTACATACACGTGAATTCATCACGCGACTTCTTGTTCTTTTGCGTGCATCGTTTCTTCATTCATACGCTACGCGAGCGTGTATTAATGTGCGTTTACGTGCGACCGAGACCGCAAAAGCGGTCGGTAGCACATGCGCTCATTGCCGCTGCCGTTTGCGCTGGTATGCGTGCACATTTCCTTGTAAGAAAAATATAGAGAAAGAGAGAGAGAGAGAGAGAGAGAGAGAAAACGATTCAATGAACTACGTTGCATTGAGCTGGATTGCATTTCCGCCGGCTGCACTTCGCGCGAGCGGAAGATTTACGGGATTGCACGAGGGTGGCGTGAGCCGGCAATTTTGACGTGTCGAGCGCGACACACTTTCGTGTGTATTACAGTGAGAATATTTAGGGCACTCTCTCTGTATAGTTTTTAACAAGTCGATCGATCTATAAACGTTTCTACGAGAATTCAGATTTCGTGAAATCTCATCTTTTTTTTTTTTTTTTAATTCACCGTGTCCATTTTTGTTTTCGCTCTGACATCTGCCACGCGAGCACGGCCGAATAAAAACCGGCGGTAATACGCTTAATTACGTCCATTCGTTACGCAAAAGCAAGGTATGTTAATTCATAAATATTATCGAATTTAATCTCAGGCTGACGACGAGAGACAGTTGCCTCATTCTCCGCTAAGGATACGCTCGCAGCTGAGCGACGGAGAATCGGGGCTTGGTCGATCTTAATCGATATACGTACGTCGTGAAGTTTATGCGATGATTATGCTAATTGACAGTGCCCTGACTCATGCACGCGCGATAAGTGTTTTAATATTAAAATAATACTTGGAGAGAGAGAGAGAGAGAGAGAGAGATTGAAAAAAAATATCTCGCTCTATTGTATACTTTTTCCCGACTCTACATGTATTTTCTCCTCTTATAATCGCGCGAAACAAGTGTATTGACACTTTGATGTTGCTTAATTACTTAATTATAAGAGATATGTAATCTGCACGATGTTAAATATAATTAATGCGCGGGTGTGTGTGTGTCTGTAATTATACTAATTAAACATACATTTCGTACTAATTGCTAATTATTTTGATATTGCATCTTCTTCTCTGCGTTTATTTTTACTGATACAAACGTCAACGTGCAACGCGCAATTTTATCGCGCTGTTGGAATTTACAGCGGACTGGGAATACCGAATTTCAAATTGACGAGCTCTTTAACTTCGGTGGGGTGCCCGGGAATAAAACTCGTCGGAGCATTAACGGAAAGCCGAGCTGGGAAAGCAAACACGGAAAAGGATTAAACCGAGTGCTTGCGAATCAAACAGACTCACGGGATTGCTTTTTCGGCTGTGAGAACTCGGCTGCTCGTGCAAACGAAATAGAGATCCGACCGAAAGCAGAAACAGCGAGAGCGAGAGAGAGAGAGAGAGAGAGAGCACATTTCTCTCCTCGTTTTTTTTTTCTTCCGGTTTCTATCTTGCCGTCATAAAACAGCGGTGCGCCACCGCCAAACGTTGCCTCGCTACATCGAAATCGCGCGAGTCCACCTGTCGTCGTGTGAAGTTTTCTCGGAAGACTCCGAAACATAATTATTAACATTGGCAGTTGAATAAAAGTTAGAAAGCTCAAAAAAAAAAAAAATCGAACGTGACTGACTTTTTATCCGCGAGGAGAAGAAAAAAAAGCTCACGCTGAAACTGTAATTTAGTAAATTATATTTCGTTACGTAGACGAAATCACGTTTTATTGAGTCATTTGCTGAATCAGCGGGATAATCTTTTGCCCCCTGAAATCGGCCGCCTCTCAGTTATTATCGGTGCGAGGAGCGTAGCGGCGCGGCGCTACGTGACGAAAAATGCGAAAGACGTATTTATAAAGCTTAATGTGAGCACGTCGTCGGGTCAGCGTGATTCACGTAATGACTCGTAATCCTTCGGTTGGGATCCACTTAATACATTGTGCGGTTTCCGAACGATTGGTAAAGATTCATCGAGGGGTCGATTGGGACCGAGAGGCAGTTTCCCTCGAGGCGTAAGTGGACGCGCGCGTATATACATATATTTCGACTCCACCTGGAAAGAGCTCGAAGACGACGTCCAGTCTCGGTTACTTAATCGCGATTTCGTCGCAGCTGTCAATACAGAACACGTACCAGATTGCTTCTCACAGGAGAAATATCGTCTTTGTATTCTATAATCTCGGCAGAGCGCAAGTTCCGTGACGTTCGGAAAACTCAGTTCACGCGCGCGAAGGGCCGTTTGCTCGCGTCTCGAAAAATATTCATAAATTATTTTGTGTACACTCTGTTTTTAAACTTGATTGTCTCGACGAGTAATGTCTTGTCGATATTTGTCTTGTCTCGTTCACGCAAATATTCGTATTGTTTAGACATAATTACAGGGTTGTTGTATGAGGAACACTTGCAAATGATCACGTGACTAGAGAGAGGTAAGTACTGTTAATAAACTTTGGTAATTTTAATACAGCAAAAACCAGTCGACAAAAATTCAACTTCAATCGGACGATTTTCTGGATTTGCCATCAATATATCGGGAGTCAGAGAAAGAGAAAAAAGAACGATCTTCTTCTTCGGGCGGTGTGGTGGGGAGACGGCACGCGTGCCACGCGCCCGAAGTCTCCCGAAGAACGGCGAGCGCGCACGAGTCGTCCAATACGAACGATAATAATCTCTTCTAGAGTAACTCTGCCCGGGCGCGCTTATCCCCACTATCGTAAGGCCCAAGCGCGATACGTGATCGGTTGATGCAGCTGCTGGTTCTCCCGTCGGGCCAGCTCGGACCATCTTTCTTTCCTTCTTCTTTCCATTTTTGCGGTCTCTTTTTCTTCATTGTTCTTCCTGCTCGTGTGATAGGGCTCGATTTCTTCTTCTTTACCAGAGGTTCTGTACAAAGTTCCTAAACAAATATACTCTTCGCACGTTTCTTCCGGAAGTTGTGCGTGCTTGTGCGTGTGTGTGTTGTTGCTGATAATTTTATCAAAAGTTGACGATGTTCTAACGCGATATTTATTATCCAAACAGTTTTGTGAAAACGTTTCTCAAAAGATTATATTATACAGATATTTTGTGTTATTTGTAGAGACACTTAATAACTTCGAAGTTTTTAAGTTACTTTTATCTAAAAATAAAGATAAAACAAATGACTATAAAATAATTAACATT
>NW_018020603.1:168940-206619 GCF_002006095.1 Pseudomyrmex gracilis
TAATAATATATATATATTTAAATAATATATATTTATCATTATCATTATTACTGTTATTATTATTATTTAAAGAAATATATATTATATACACATATATAAAATAAAGATGATAAACACGCTCGATATAGTTCGCTGGTTCCAGATGATCGATGGACTCGGTCGGACAGCAATAAAAGATCAAGCGCCTGCTCTTGATCCAACAAAAGACCGGGACATCGTCATTGTCTATGTTCACGCGAATTTCCTTCGTGATCGCAGCAGGCGGTGCTCCGCGCAGGGATGTGAGAAGGGATGACAATACTCTCGATGAGGTGCTCGAGCAGAACGGTCCTGAGTGGAAAAGCTCGCAATTTGCATTTGACTGCAACCTTCGCGTTTACCAGCCTGCTGTTCCCGGGGGGAGGATCGAGAAAAAGGAAGATCGCACGGCGAGAAAGAAGCGCATCTGTTCTTGGGTTTTCTTTGACTAAAAAGGCTCCGTGGGAGTGGTGTAACGGCAAAAGAAGACGAGAAAGAGAGAGAGAGAGAGAGAGACACGCGTCGGAGAGAGCAAGACGGTGCCTACGAAGCCTGCTGCCTCTTCTTAAAACGAGATACGTCGTCCTTAGGCAAAGAAAAAGAGAGGAAATAGCGGGCCGAAAGAAGGAGAGAAGAAGCAAAGTATATTGGTATATAAGAAGCTTTTCCCGAACGCAGCTGCCGTTCTCCAAGTTCATTGGAAATTAATTGATCTTTCGAATAGGAACTGTCGAGACAAGCAGCGATCGCACGATGTGATTTTTTTTTCTTTTCTCGAGCGTAAAATGGATAAAAGACTTTTTACATCATACGCCCGTCGACAGTCCCGTCGAGACGGAGGCGTGTACTTCGTAATTGACGCTATGCTCGGAGAATAGGTGATTTTTACCTCGTCACCGAGAGAAAGAGTAAAATGCTAATGAGTTGTCTTTTCAGCGACGATGAGTCATGGCTCGCGTAAGCGTTCGAAAATCCAGTAGCATGCGAACGCCGAGACACGAACTGCAGTTCCCTCCTATAAAGAGATCCTTTCGGCTGATTTGGTCGCACGCCAGACTAACTGATTTTCACATTCACATACAACACACACACACACACACACACACATACACTTGTACATGTTCCCAGGAAAGTACGACGGATACATACCAAGTAGGCAACGCGGTCAAGGGAGTCCGATCTCTCTCCAATTTTAAGGAAACTATTAAGAGAAAAAAATTAAAAGTCACTTCTGGCATTTTTTTCTTTCTCTCTCTGATAGAGTTTAATTATCTATCTTATTGATTACAATCGGTTTTTAATTTACACGTCAAATCCGGAGAGGATGTGTTTCTTCGTGTCAAATAGGGTAGATGCAAAGATACAAAGAAGTTCAACTCTCCTTGAATTTCACAAACAAAATTGAGAAGATAAAGTTAAAATAGCGTTATCTCTTTCCTTAAGTTTAATTAGATACTTGTTATCACGTCTCACAATCTTTTTTATATTGAAATTAAACCGACAGAGTTTCTCGTCCGTAATAGACTTAGAAAATAACTTCGTTCCCCAAATAAAAGAAATTAAAAAACTTTTTAGTTTATCGAAAACTTTGGACTCTGACATTTAATTAATGCCGTAGTTGATCCGGTAAAAGTTTCCATTGTGAAGTGTTTTGCGCCAATACGGTCGAAACCAACTTCGCGCCGCCGGAGATGTCTGTTTCGGACAAGAGAGACGCGCTTGAAAAAAGTGCGCGTTCTACGCGCACTCCCATTAGCGCGCGATGAATTCGCGTCACGTACGCGCCGCATGTGGGAACCGCGCTGGACACAATGCGGTTATACGCAAGCTTTACTTACGCCTGTGACGAACCGAATCCATTGTTATGGTTAACAGCCGATACGTCGTACGTTCTGTCGCCTTAATCACCGACACGATACCGTCGCGCATACAACGTCGGGGATACAATTTCCGCAAAAAAAAAAAAAAAAAAAAAAATAACCATTGTCAAAGCGCGTCAAAGCAATTAAAATCGCGCGACCGACAGTTAGAAACCGCGCAACGCCACATAAGTTCTCTTCAAGTAAGACATTAACACGTAACAAAAATTAATTGCGTGACGCGGCGTTATATATACGAAAGTTTTATCGTTCGTGTAACTTAATTGGTTGCGGATACGCTCGTTTCTTAATTTTTTTTCGAGAATTCATTCTCTTCTTTCCTACGTGATTCGGTATCTATTATTCGCGTTGCATTATTATTAACACGCGAGCACACCGTGGGATATTTGTGAATAAAAAATAGGACACGCGAGTCGCGCGTGTATATATAAAACTCGGCATTGCGTACGTATACACACGAGCGCAACCGATGACTTTTGACTTTTTTTCAAAGTATGGAGGTTCTTTCGAGGTAAACGGCCTTCTTTCCCTTCTCTTCGGTAGCCGCGCGTGTATTTTATATTACGCGTACGCCGAAGAATGTCACACGCGTCTTTTTTTTTCTTTTTTTACGAAAAGAGTCTCTTTTTAGCGCGAATGCGAAGATGTGCGTCTAGATTCCCGTCTCTCACAGCAATAATTCTCACCTTTACATCGAATCCTATACTCTTTTCTGTTTGTTTTTTATTTTTGTTAACATCAACGATCGATATTTTACACAAACATCCGCCAACAATACATTTCAATCAAACAACATTTCTCGAACGCGTAACATGTTGAAACAATACGTCGAAATAATCGAAAAAAACTTTAGTGGCCGAAAGTTAATCGAATATCCCAGATGGACAGACATCGTACGAAACTATTAGTCCATCCAGCCTCGGGGATACTGCGGGGAAACGAAGAGAATGAACGTTCATTAGTAAACGCTCCATTTAGTGAAACTGACCATCTGACACGCGTTGTAACGAACTTGTGCTTCGTTCGATCGCGCGATTCTCTTTCCTCACCCTCCCTTCCCCCCTCCCCCCGATCATTCGTCAAGATACGTTCGCTCTTAATTAGCCCTCGAGCGAATCGACGACGGGTGTTTAAGTCCGGCCACGCTCAATTAATCGATTTGCCGTTTGTCGAGACGACAACGAGCAGGGGTTGGGTTCGAGCAGGAAAGAAGAAGAGGCGAAGGAGGACGAGAAAGTAAACAGGAAATCATCCCCATCCCTCCCCGGTCCCTCGCGAAATTCACTTCACGACAAAGCGCGATTCGAACAACTGCAGATTTCGGTCCACGATTCTCTTCTCTTCGCCGCGATTTTGTTTTCGCGGCCGGACAAGTTCCGGTTTAATACAGAAGAAGTGCCGGATCGACAAAGAGAACGTAGTAAAAGGGAACGCGAAGAGCGAAGACGAAGCGCGCGGAAGGAAGGAAGGAAAGTCGCCGGTCTTTATTTCGCTGTCCCGACCGCGAAACACACAGGCGGAACTTTGTCGTTTCTTGGCGTCGTCGTGGCGGCTTTTTGAATGGGCTCGCGCGAAATTCCGGAAGTTCGCGATTGTCAAAGGAGAACCGAGAGAAAAGTGGCTAGAAAGTCGAGGAAGCTCGAAACGAAGACATCAAGAAGTCTTTTTTGCTTCTTCGTCTTTCTTTTTCTTTGTTTTTCATCTTCTTCTTCTTCTTCTTCTTCTTTCCTTGGGGCTTTCAGAATGAAAACCGAACTTCTCTTCGTAGAACGAAGTTAAGAAGGGAACAACGACGAGAAACAACAACACGTGTGCCACGTGAGAGTGGGACAAGGTGGTTGTGTGTATCCTCAGAGCTCAATATAGCGGAAGCCAAGGTAGTTCCAGCCTCCTTGTACGGGCCGCTTCCGCCTACTACCTCTCGACTTCTCTTTCTTCATTCTCTCTCTTTTTGACTTCCTGTCTTCCTGTCATCTCTCCGCAAGCATCTCCGCGCGCCACAGCGATATATATATTCTTCCCTCTCCTTCACGCTATACTTTTTCTGTACACATGCGACTGCGCGCGTTTTGGAAATCTCTCCACCCTCTCCGGTTGTCACACAAACGGTATTTACCGTTATTCACGCATAAAAATATCACAGTTGCCGAACGCAATAACAGCTTTTTTTACATGGGACAATGTATACTTTGAGAAAAATATATACATTTTAAATAACAAAAATATACACTGTGGCATGTTTTTGAAAAGAAACAACAAGAAACAATGTTATTCTTTTTTGTTATTTTCTCGGCATAAAAATTAAAATTTGTTTTTTTTTACAAGTCAAAATGAATAATAATAATAATAACAACAACTTTATTAAAGACACAAATAAAATGCAAAATTATAAACGCAAAAAAAGCGTTAAAGCTTTAAAAAATCTAAAAAGTTCAGAAAATACCAATCACGCGCGAGATCTGTTGCGAGAATTCTCGTGTGATCGATATTAGATCAAATCGAAAACGCCTATCGAATCTTATTATCGCTCATTCGCAGCAATTCTTTCTCCCAGGCCATGTAATCGCTATCGCACAAGAGATTTATGAATCTGGTGTAGGCGCAGGTATCGGCGATCGCGCTCAAAGATTCTGTTCCACAGATTGTACCATAAGGATACTTCCTCGCGCGAAAAAGAAACAGCCAAGAATAGATGGCAGAATAATAAAAGAGATTCCTCTCTCTCGACAGCCGGTGGTTGCGCGCACCAGAAGGTACGGCGGGCGGCTTAGAAGATAGAAACCACCAGATATTTTTGTACTCTCGAGTATTGGAGAGTGAGAAGAGATGAATGAAACAAAAATACACGAATTTTTCAGAGATGCGAGACACAAGACCGCGCACAAGAAAAGTTTAAATAATTCATGTACCTACATGTATAGAACATATATAGAATATTTTTTTATTAAATATAATATGTCCGTATAATACGTAATATAATATGTATAATATTATATATAATATGTAATATAGAGATATATATAGTATATAACAATATGCATTAAGTAGCGCGCGCGCGCGCGCGTGACTCTCTTAAAGTAAAACAGATCAACTAATGGATCGACAGAGATTGTGAATTGAGAAAGAAGGACAAAGAGAGAAAGAGAAAGAGAGAGAGAGAGAGAGAGAGAGAGAGAGAGCTCAAGGCCAGATGCGAGATGTACAGACGGAACGGAAGGAAGCACTTTTTATTATTTTTGTTGCACGCTCCTCTTTTCGGGCCCTCGGGAACGAATGAGAGGAAGAGAGGGATGAAGGAGGCAAAACGGTCCCCGGTGGATATACGGTCTAAGAACAAGGAAGGCAGGAGCTTCCTGTCCCGCATTCGAATGTAAGATCGCGTCTCTCTGTGAGCGTCCGTACACACACACACACACGGATATACATATCGCTCGGGAGGACGGGAGGGATGTGTTACGCATATGCGTATAACGCGATACACCACGGGACACACAGCGCACAATGAGAGAGATTTCTACGTGCGGGATTAGTTCCCCTCGGATTTAATCTCTCTGTGTTTGAGCAGGAACTTGAACAATTAATAATGAGACCTTCACCGAATGCGCCTTTCATCTCGCGGGACAGGATGTTACCATCATCGTCATCGCTCACCGAAATGCCTCGCATCTGCGATCGAAAAATCGTCGATGTCGTTTGTTTTGTGCGTATAGATAACATTTTACCGATCGATCGATTGTTCGTTTTTTTCGATTAGAAAAGTCTCTCACTGTGAAATTTTGCTTTCGATTCGAAACGGAATCATTGCAATTGTTTCGACAGTATTTTGAAACCTGTGCATCTGGGAATTTTTAAGTATATTGAACACTCTCGAATATAATTGCAAGAAAAATATATATAAATAATTACAAAAAAAAACAAAAACTAGATTATCGCGTCGAATTAATCGACGCGGAGATAACAATTCACCTGTCGTCGTAAATTGTGCCGCTAGAATACACGCGTCCTGTTGACAATGTCATCAGCAGAGAGAAATCAGTTTAGGATCTTTCCGTAACAAGACGGAAGGTACACACATCGGACAACGCGATGGTCAGCGTCGTCCGGCGTGCGAGGCGCGTTTGTTTTGACAGTCCGTGTCGACGGCTTTTGTCTCCGATTTCTTTCTGCTTCCTCGTATCGCGTCCTAGAGAAAGGAAGCGGCCGGTGCGCGTCCAGGGCGTCGGATTGAAACGGGGCTCCCACGGATGGTGAAAGATCGACAGAGGCAGAAGCCAGAGGCAAGCGAGAAGAAGCTGCAGCCGCCGCTCGGCTTTTTCGGGCCCCTTCATGCTCGCTTCAGCTGCCGGACCTTCCCACGCTGCGCGTATGCACCTACCTACCACCTTACTACCTGACTCCTGTCCGTGTGCGGCGTGTGCATGTGCGTGTGTACTTATTTCGACTCGCTTCGCCGTGCGTGAGCACGACGCTCTCGCTGCACATATTTTCATCTATACTACGCCGTTTGTGTGCTGCGTAACCCACCGAAAGAGACGAATGTGAATCGCGACCGAGCGTCTAAAACCGAGGGACTCGTTTTATAATCAGGTCACCGAGCACCACCACCTTCTCTCCTTCTCTCCTTCGTTATACATCGCGCGGGAGGAAGCGTTTCCTCTCTAGCGAGGCCAGGATATGATTTTTGAATGAAATTAGACGTCTCCGGACGGCGACGTCACGACGGTCTCTTTTGTTGGACGTTGTGACGTTTTCTTTTTTCGGCTCTTTGTCGCGTTTTTCACGAGAAATTCTTTTATTACGCGGAAGTTGATCGCGAGTCTCTTTTATTCGACTTGTTTTTTTTTTTTTTTTTGACAAAAGTAATTCAATATTTTATAAACTTATTACAAGCCAGGTTTATCTTAAAAATTATCTGTGCGATTTATCTCGTTACGCGGAACGAGTTTTACGTAAGTTTTATTGTTCTGAATATTCTTTTTCGTGATGTAATGCGATGTCTCGTGATTAAAATACGAATTTTTAATTATAATACCTGTTCGCTGGGAAGTTTACGGCGTTATTATTATTACATCATGATTATCACAATTTCACCGTGTGTCGTTACGGCAGCGGCGTATCAGTTACTCTGTTATTAGCGTGACTCTTCGAGGGTGCGCGATCGCTTTATCACTCGGACGTTATTACTTCCTTGTTCGCGTACGCGCGCGTGCGCGCGATCGCGGGGGAATTGAAGTGAAAAATGTTTGTAAGCGCTACGTACGGGCATTACGCACGCGAATTCACGCTCAGGATCGCCGCTCGGTGCTCACCTGCTGCAATACGTACGAGCTACCTGCGAGCGGACCGGCTCATCTGTTCTCTTTGGAGACCGGTGTCCGTGAAAGAGCGCAATCCCGCATCGAATATATTATAGATTTAGCGGAATATCAGCGCAAGAGACTGCAGATTGAAGATTTGTAAAAAAAAATACTTTACAAAAGCAAAAAAAAAAAAAAAATAAAGAATTAATTTTCTTTGGTGATGTTCGTGCAAATATATAGTTTTTAACTTTCCTTAAACGTGTAAATTAATACACATCGAAATTCAAATTAAATTTAATTCGAAAATTCACACAGAAGGCTTGGTTTACGCGAATATCTGAAATATCAAATTTATCTCTTGAAAAAAAAATTAAAATATTAAAAAAATGTATTGCGAAAAAGACACCTCGATCAGGAAACAATGTCTTTTTCGCAATGGATGTTTTAATTTTCATAGAGAGATAAATTAGATATATCAGGTATATGCAAACCGAGTGTCCTATGTAAATTTTCGAATTAAATTTAATTCGAATTCCGATGTGTTATTAATTTACACGTTTAAGAAAAATTTAAAAAATATATATTTATATTTGCACGGACATTCAGTATACAGGCTCGTATCGATTCTAATACTTAGTTCGAAATTTTCACGAGTATTTAAATTGTTATTGATTAATTTTTTTTGCAAAATGTGTAATTGAGAGAAATGTAGTTAGAATGTTATCACAGTGTTGCAGAGAAACAAAAAATAACAATAAGTATTTCTATTAAAAATATACGTAGTAACGTATAAAATATAATCTGTAGAAATTTCACGAATTACAAAGAAAGAGAAAATGTGAATTACAGAAATAACTAATTTGAAAAAATACAGAGAACACACAGTTTATTCCAGATCTTCATAAAAATACTTCGCAGATGAGATGTGCAACCGTCGTCCAAGCGACGGTTTTCTGGGGTGTACATACGTACATACGCGCGTATATAGACGCGGAGCACGCAAGAGAAGGCAGTCGCGGGTGCAACGGGTGCCACGGATGCATCAGGCGGAGCATCCTTTTGCAGGATCCTGCTCCCACGCCCAAAAGCTTCACGATAATGTAATTCCTTTTAACCCCGCTGAACCTCTCGAAAAACCGTGGGACGCCGCCGCCTGTTACGGCTGTTACGGTGCAATCTGAACCCGCGAGCAAGCTCAGCGTTTCTCTTCGTTTTCTATTATTTTTCCGAATTTACGAGCAAGCAACGAGAAAAACTTATCAACTCCTCGGTGTGACATAATTATATCGCGTATGTAATATTATTTATTGCTGATCGATCGCGATTTTTTTTTTTGTTTAATTTTCAAGTCTTGATATCTTTTGATGTTTCTGAAAATGAATTCCGGGTTTGAATCACGTTAGTGACGCGTACCAACGTGATATTAGTATCATCTGCTTTTGAATTCTGATAAAGTGAATTAAAATGTCTATAAAAACGTTACGGGGTGTAAGAAAGACACGAAAACATCTTCAGAAATTCTTATAACACTCTGCGAAAAAGTCATCAAATAATAAAATCATCTCGAAGTATATTTTTGTGATCTAGAAAACGGAGTAGAAAACTCAAGAAAGCATAAACGCGTACGCGCTTTCGCAAAAAATTTGCATTTTTGAGAAGAAAGTCAGAGATGCTATCTGCCGAAGTGTACGTGCGATCTCACAAAATACCCGTCGCGTAATAAAAAAAAAAAAAAAAAAAAATTCTCGCTGCATCCGGCGTTTTCTTTCGCGCGGAACAACAACTTCGGCCGCGCGGGAGAAGCTCAAAAGAAAAAAAGAGAAAAAACGGGACAATGGGATTCTCATCAATTGCGTGTAACGTTCGCGGCGGCTAATTGCCGCTGAGAAACGAAAGTTTCGGCCTGACCGAAACATTTACGCTTGTTAGAAAGGCTGGGCGTAACTCCCGTTTACCGGGTGGAATCGATTTCTCGATGGTAAGCGTAATATTCGCAAGCGTTTCGCGAGCAATTATCTCTTAATTCTCGCTTCGCTAATTTTTTTAGCGTGTTACCGGTATTTTTTTTTCTGAAACTCTCGCCCTGATTACGGAACATTTTATTCTTATTATTTAGAATATCTTTTTATTTATTGGTCAAGAATATTTTTCTTAATCTTTAGAGACATCAATATTATATTTTTAAAGAAAACACTGCTGTAAAAACCGATTGTATTTACTCAGACATTTTCCTGATGTTTTTCAAAATATTTGTTTTCAAGGTCGTGTTTTGCGATAAATCCAAAGATGATCAATACGACGAGCGACGTCGCGCGCGTTTCTAAAATTATATCACCTCGTCCCGATTTACATATATTTCCAAATTTTCTCCGTCGCTTCCGACGCCACATCGCGCGCGCGCGTTCGCTACGGAAATATCTGGAAGAGACACGCGCGTTGCATCATCATCGCCGCCTGAACTGTAGATACGCTACTGCGTACTGGCTTACGAAAGTTTGTCGAGTTTCTGCCGGTCCCGAGGAGACTGTGGTGTTTTCCTCTCTGGGCTTCTCGCCCGGGCTCATCCATTTTCAGTGATAATACGTAAGTACGCGGGGAATGGAAAGAGACGGAGGGCAATATATGTATATATATATATATATAATACATATATGTATATATATAATAGATATACATATATATATATATATATATATATATATATATATTATACGCGCGCGATCGTAAGAGATAAACAACTTTCCAATGATACAAACGGAGCAGCTGTGAAAGTAGAAACTTTTTAACTTGCCGGGGTAAATGTAATAAAGGGGAGCCGCGTACACAATGATCATTTGCTACGTAACGCTTGATGGACTGACTTTGCGCCAGAGAATTACAAACAACAGGGGAGAAAATTACGAACACGCGAATATCGACGGCGACTTTTTCGAAATTATCGTGTCTCTTTCAGTTTTTCGTTTTTTCTATACATATATATATTATTGCAAATATATATGTTTATTTATTATAATATACGTACACATACTATATACAATTGCGCTAAATGCAATCGTGTATAAACTTTGCAAACTTTTTATTCCAATTAAATGTATTCTTGACGAAAAGAGATAAAGTTTCGAAAAAAAAAAAAAAACATTTTCTCGACAATTTTCTCCCAATTACAACCGGTGTAAATGGAAATAATTGTGTGATTAAACGCGTCCGGAATTTCACGCAGAAGAGACGTCTGCGTATTTCACTTCATTTAACCGTAATCACAATGGGCCACATACCTGTTCCCCGAATACCTGAAAAGAATGCGAGCTCTCTCCTCCTCCCTTCTGCTGTCCCCCTTGTCACCTTCTCTTGGGCCGCACAACAGTACGTCCCATTAACGCATTTTGTTCGCATGTTGCAAGCGAACCCGTCGTCGTCGTATCGAATAAAAGAGTCAACTAGTATATATTTTAGACGATATTTTAGGCACACACAGCGGCCTGTTACAAGTATATAAACATATATACATACATATATATATACATCGTCAAATACCGACGTCTTTTCGAAACAAATCTAAATCCTAAAATTAGACACCGACCATATATACAGCTAGATTTCCGATACCAAAAATAGAAAGTCGAACGTTGCGGTTTTAATGTAGATAAGAAAAATATTGGCACGCGTGTATGTAAATGTATTCCATATGCGGAACGTGTTTGTTTTGAGTCTAATCTAAGTTACCCTTCTGATAGCGGAAGGGTAAAAACACTTTTACACGCATCTCTCATCGTCGAGTTATATGAATTAATGCGTACACACGCTAAAAACGATTCACGCACGTGGTGGCGACGTGATACGGCCGCATACGATGCGTCGACCGCGTGCCGAGCAGAAGGTGGCCGCGGAGAAGAGGACGAAAAGGACAACGAGAACTCGATACAGGGTGGGGACGAAGGAACACGCCTTCTGCGTGCGCAACGAGGAGGAGGATCGTGCAGGAGCAGCAGAAAGGACGAGGAGGAAACGAGGAATGGCGTGAAGGTGCAGATGGTGGAAATCTCGGGGAATAAAGCCCAAAAGCGAGAGAGACAGAGATCGAGAGAAAGACAGAGAGAACGAACCCCCGGAAGGAGGGAGGGAAGTTCTCTCTTTCCTTTTTTTTTTCTCTCGGGAGACGCCGATGAAGAGGGAGAGACACACACGGAAGGTGAGTAGCACCTGGTGGTTGTCAGGGCCGGTGGTAGTGACGGTGCCTTCTGGTGGTGGTGTCAGTGGTGATGATGGTGGTAGTGCTTGATGGACGATGCAACAGATGCTCCGAGGTGCCTTTTCGCATGCACTAGGATGTGATGGGAATTCATGACGCCAATGTGCGAACTCGAAATCAAGTCGATCGATTCCGATCGGGCGCCAATAAAGACTCGGACGTATAGCAAACTTACGGGACAAATCATATGAAGTTACTTGTAGTTGATGCTGATCGCAACACCAATGTATTTGTAAAAGTTTATTGAGGGAAGCTGGAAAAAAAGTAGCGAACTTTAAAATTTATAATAAATATTTCTTTTGCAAAAAAAAAATTTGAAGATAATATTACAAAAGTGAAAGATCCTGTTCGTAAACATAATTGAATACACAAATTTAAATATTACGTACAAATAAGAAAATAAAAATATACGAAAACAATAATTCTTCACGTCTGTTAAAGAAACGAAAGCAAAAAAAACATTTTTTCGAATCTTTTCCACTCGGGGGAGGTTTGGAGTAGACGGATATAGACAAAAAAAAAAAAATAAAATACGCGAAAGACGAACGTTCTTCTTCCCGGACGTAAAGGATTGCCACTCTATTCGCTCTATCTCTCTCTCTCTCTCTCTTTTTCTCTATCTCTCTCTCTGCGCGCCGTCTGGCGTCGAGAATAACTCTCTCTCTGGGGCTTAATAAAGGAAAGGGGTTGCGGGATCCTCCTGTTCCTGGCGTGACGCAAGATTTGTGTGAAGCTTCTTCGCCTTATCCTTTCCCAGCCCTCGTTGTTTGTGCGCTTCTGGACGAGGCGCCCGCAAACGAGTAGGAGGAGAGAGGTGGAGACCTTCTGTCGGCTCGCAGAAGGTCCCGCGGGGTGAAATCCTCGGTAGCAGAAGGAGTCAGTCGTGCAGCGGGAACCGATTGAGCAGAGCGGCAGCAACGATTGAACAAACCCTCGACCGGCTGGCGATGAATCCTCGTCCTGTTCCCCGATCGCGGTGCGATTTTTCGATCAATCCCCGCTCTCTCCTCCCCTTCTCAAAATCTATGTGCTCCATTCCCGGCTGAATCCTGTCTTCCGGTCCCTCCCAACACCTGTGAGTTAATCTCGCGAGGAAAAAAAAATCGCGAGGGTGCTGAAAACACCGGAATATCCCGTTACACATGGCTTGCGCGCGATTGCTGATGCCTCTCGTGCGTGTGTTTATGTGTGTCAGATTTTAATACACACAAACACGCATACTCGGCGCATACTTGGCGTGTTCTCGGAGATTTCGTTCATCTGTGAATGTTGTCTTCAACACAACTTGTTGATTGTTGACAAAATTTTCAACGGATTTTAAGTTTTCTCTTTTTTTCACTACACATTGAATTTACACAGGAAACATATTCTTTAAACACGTCTTTATTTTTTTCAACACACTTGGCAGAATGTTTTCTACTTCTTTTTTTCTGGTATATATTGTTGTTATAATTTTTTCGCTGAAAAAATAACACTATTTTTGATAATCACGTATCCAGCTATGTGATTTATGGAATCGGACACGGTCTGAATGCGAATTGTTCGTGATCGCGGATTATCTCATATGTAAATAGACAGACGTTCGCGACGGCCACCGGAACGAGGAGCGCGTACGAGGAGGGCGCGAGGAACAGCTGCGAGGCATCCCGAAAAGCAAGGCGAATCTTTTGAGAATCACGGGGTCTCTAGGTTCTCCTCTCTCTCTCTCTCTCTCTCTTTCGCTCCGATCTTCTTCATCGGTGCGACGATCAACGGTCGTTTTGATTCGCCGTTTGTGTGTATACATACACACGTTTTTACGTAAGGAAAAAATATGATCATCACATCACAGAGAGATGCACGTGTGCGCCTGTCCCCATATTTCTTTTTGTACCTGCGATTTTGTCCCGCGGGCAATAGTGACCTCTCGAATCGAACATCCCTTTTTTCTCCCCCTGCGTGTGCGCGCGAATTTACCTGCGCCGTTGCATGTCGCAACGGTCGTTCGTTCGTTCGTTCGTTCGTTCGTTCGGCGGATGAAAGACCGGACCGGAGCAGCGCGAAAGGCGAAACCTAGAAATCCGCCGCGTTGCCGGTCGAGTCAAAAGTCAACAAGGAAAAAAAAAACCGAATCTTTGTATTTCTCACATCGCGGGAATATTGCGAGGGGCATGTCGCGTCGTTTTTTTTTTTTTTTTTTTAGGTCACGCGCGATTTGCATGCGTTCATTGTCGCTTCATTTTCGCGCTATACATTTGCGTCGGTAACACGTTTCGTGACCGTTTTTTTTTCTTTCTTTTTTTTTACGAGGTCCTTCCAGGTGAAATTATCTACATTTCGTATATTTACAACGACGACGCACGAAAGTTAATTACGCGTTGCCGCCGTTAAACGTCGCGTTTGTGTGCGCGCGCGTCCCATTCTTCACATTTCCATTGCCGGAGATATACATACGTATATTTTAAATAATCGGACGAAACTCAATTACGGGTCGTTACCGGGCGCCTCGCGACGCACTCTGTAATTCGCGGTCCCGCTTTTACTCGAGCCGGCGATGTCGCCAACGTGACGCGCGGTGTTGCATTCGATCGGAGACACGACGCGAGTTTATATACATGATAATTACACGAGACATGTATTAATTTATTAGCAAATTGAATTCATCGTTAATCTCTTTTTCTGGTCGTAAACGCCGCACACTTGTCTCTCGCGGAGAAAAATTCGAGTTAATTAATTTTCCGGAGAAATGTGTGACTGCGAATGTTCGCGCGCGCGAAAAACGTTCTGTAAAATCGCGTAGTCCGCGAATAGGCGCGCAAAAACGCGATTGGTCAGCGCTCATCGAATCGGAGTTATTAACCAATCGACCCAACAGGTGCAGGTTGCGTATTGTGCGCAGCATTGTGTCGGACACGGGCTCATTACGCGGGAAAGTTGGTGTGGGGCACGTAGGAATCGCGAGCGCGGAAAGTTGGACGAAAGTCTTTTTGGATGCCGCGCTCCCGCTCATCTATAATCGCTCGACAATTCAGCAATTTCGAGGTTGAGTGAGATACACGCGCCACTTGCGCGGCCTCCAAAAAGACGCTCTTCTCGTAGGTGAACGCGAAGACGCTAAAGTGTGCCGCCGCTTGACTTCGTTTAAAGATTGTTCGCTCACCGAAAAACCGAACTCGAATTTACTTTGTAGTATCAATTGCCTCGTTGGAGCTTTTTTAATTTCACTTGTGCGTTTTTGTATTCCTCGGTTTAATTTATATATATTTTTTTTTAAATAAAATACCATATAATTGAAGAAAGAGGAACTTACGTTTTTTTTTTAAAAAAAAAGAAAAATTTATAATTTTTCGTTACAAAGATATCTTCTTCCGCGAAGATTTGCTACGTGAAAATAAAGTGACATATTCGTGATTCCCTCGCTGACAACCAAGCAATCCTAATACGATCTTTTGTTCGTCATCCTGCACACGTTCAAGCCAATTCAGCGATAATCGGATTACGCTTCTCGCACAGTAGCTCCCGACGGAGAGAAGTCAGCCCCGCCCTTTTCAAACTTTCCTTTTTTTCCCTAGGTACCGTAGGTATCTGCAAAAAATCGATCGAGCCAAACTTCCGGCTTTTGCAGCAGAATTTTCAGATTAATTAATGGCGTCAAGCTTCGCAGAAATTTCACGATTCCTCCCTTCGTGTGTTCTTTTTTCTCTCTCTTTTTTTTGTTTGCCTCTTCTGGGCCGTGTGCTTCCTCGGACAGCGAAATCGATTATGTTTTTATCGCTACTTCGTCCTTTGCCTCCCTTTCAGGAACAGAGACCTGACTATAATCCAAGCCAAGGATGAACAGCTGCCCCTGTCTTCGACGAGGGTTTCTCGTCGAGATCGGAAGGAAATGAAAAAAAAAAAAAAAAAAATGATAAAGCGTTGCCAGGAAATAAAGCGCACAGATTTTCGAGAGAAAAAAAAATCAATTACAAATTTAAAGAAAAAAATCTTGAAATTTACATACATAATTTTATATATTTATATAAATTAAAGTTTTTTGTTATATATATGTGCCGTGTGTTTGCGAGCGTGCGCGGAAAAATATTTGACTACATGTCGAACAATTCTTGTAATAAACATCGGAAGATGACGATTTGTGAACAGAACGTGAAGAAGTGATTCTTAAATTTTTTATCTCTCCAAACGTAAACAAATACTATTTGCATACGTTCGTGAGAAACGAAAACTTGAACGTAAGAATTGCTCTCGTTGAAAAAACAAACTCAGTGAGAAAAACCCGGCTATAACGAGAGAGTAAGAATCATTTCAATCATCTTCTTTTCGGGAGCGTTCGAATGCGTCCGAGTTTGGCATTAATCGACCGATCCGGAGATTAATTCTGCCGAAAACGTAGCAGGCGGCGAGAAAGCAAGAATGACTGGTAGCCGCGGTACTTTGGAGCACGTGGCACCTGCCGGCACCGTTATCCACCTCGTTAATGCGAGAGGTTCTAACGAATCGAGATCATTTCCCCAAAACTGGTAGGACCGCATCGGGCTTGGAATAATAATCTCGCGTTGCAGGCAGCGCGTACGCTCTCGCGCAGATTAATTACTTTAATTAACACTTTCTTTGTCGATAACTGCTGGCGCGTAGCCGATAAATCGCGTGCTTCGTGACTCTGTGCGAAATTTCGAGCTTTCGAAACTCCGCCAATATCTGATCGCGAACAGAATTGAAACTCCGTGAGCGGTTTATTACATAAAAATTGATAAGTAAATCATATTTTACAGACTGTGACGTAAGAGTTTCCAGATTAAACATTGAATTTGTAATGTAGGGAAAATAAAAATACTATTTTTTTTTTTTATCTTATAATAGTAGGAAATTTTTACAACTTGAATTTAATGTGACAATAAGAGGAAAAATTAACGCGCAGTTTTTAACGGGGCAAAGATACGCGCCCGGTCCCGAAATTCGCTCGAGTTTCATCTCCCGTCATCCACCTTATGTTTACAAGGTCTTGCAGAGCCGGCAAGTGTCCCGGTCGGTATTCACTGGCGGGTATCGCCGCGGTACTCTCACGGTGCATAACCTGAATGCACAGAGCGAATATTATACGATGCAGCCGGCTCTGGGGCCCTGGTCGTCAGTGCACAGGTATGGGGCATTTACTTACGGAAGGATAAGTACTCACGACAAAAGCGTGTTTGGACTGCCGCTGTGCCAGATGCCGGGGAGAAGAGAAAGATGGGAAGAGGGGAGACACAGAGATAAAGAGACGGAGAGGGAGGGAAAAAGAGAAAGAGAGAGAGAGACAGATTCGTTGTTGCTTTTATGCAGCTTTCACCGTCTCCAGATTAGTCGATCCCCACGATACCCTGCCGGGCGGGAGATATTTCGGAGCAGAAGTTCGTCGCCCGTCATTGACACCTGCGCGCGACGATGATACGAAAAGCTGGCTCAACGCGCGCGCGCGCGCGCGAGTTCGCTAACTTCTCTCCCCCGTGCACTTCGTTCGTCAAGTTAAAAAAAAAAAAAAAAAAAACCCAGAGATTAAAACCGGTTTAACTTCGGTAAGTGCGATCTTCGATAACGCGGACACGGAAAAATACGCACCTTGACCGAATCGTCGAGCAATTGGCATTAAAAATATTACATGCCGAAAATTTGTAATAAAAAACCTCACGTCTGGACAACGTTGAATGACAATAAATTTGGGAGAAAAATAAAAGCCGCGAATAAAATTTAACGACAGTATAAATATTCTGCAAAAAATCTCGAATAATTTTTTCGACACCGTCGATGAAAAATTACTGTTTTCGACAGGATATATATTTATGTGTATTAAAATCGAGAATTCCATAACATATGGACGGGAACACGGGTTTAAATCAATGGAAAATAATCGAGAGAAAGCGCGAACCGGAAATAGAGGATTTTTTTTAAGAATAAGGTCTCGGGGATCGGAAATCCGCAGCCCTTCGCGCTTTTTACCTACATCTGGCACGCTCGTCTTCGTGTGCCCACGTAGAAACCGGAAGACCCTCCTCTTCGTCGGTAACGTTTCCCTTTCGTAAGGATTCACGGCTCACGTGTGATTCGCGACACTACTTGTGATTCGTGCTCGAGTTCTGATTGCTCGTGACAGGCGCAAATATTTTTACATAAATTTCAACGGTTATGTCGCATTGAAATTTGACAAAATTTCGAATCAAAAGCTATAAGTTTTCAGTGATGTCTGTTTGTAAGCGAAACTTAAATTAAATTGGAGTTTCATAAGAATAAAATGTTCAGTTTTGGAAAATTAATTTTTTATAAGTATTTATATGATAAGAAAGAGAAAGAGAAAGAGAGAGATAGAAAGAAAGAATGTTTATATTTATAATAATATGCAATATACGCGGAGCGATTGATAAGTATCCGAAACGATACGGCGCCAGTAGTATCACGTTGCTACCGTGAACAAGTATCGTTCTACAGAAAAACAAACGTCAAACGCGCTCATTATCGTAGTGTGTGTGACAGCTCGTCAAAGTGGACGCTCTCAGTGATTGTGTTTATCGCCAATATATCAATGAAAAACTTATGTGCGAATTACTTTTACGTTAAAAAAAGCTGATGCTTTTCTGACAATGGAAGAAGTTTTTTCTGCATTTCGTACACGTTTCGAGTAAACGACTAATTGTTTTTCTTACGTCTCTCTCGACGAGAAAGAACCACACGAAGAACAAGGGGTGGGAACAAGGTATGGCGCGTGGCATATGTGAAAATGAAAAACTAAAAAATCGAGAGAATAAAAAGCACAAGGTAGGAAAAACCGTCGCCACATGTTCGCGACCTGAAGCAGGGGAAATTAAGAACGCGCTGGTGGTTGCGCAGGGTGTCCAAGAAAACAGCTGAATATCCCCCCAAGCGGAAATTGTATCCATTAAGTTTCCTCACCGTCTTGTTTTTTTTTTTTTTTTATTAGCTTTCGAGAATTTCTCGGTATATTTATTCATTTGTTTGATTGAGATAAGGAAAATCTACAACATTTAACATTACGGAATTTTAAAGCCGTCATAAACTTGTTCTGACAGGCTTGAGTCTTAAATTTTCCCCCAATTAAGTCTCAATTTAGGTTTTAAATTTCTGTGTTCAAAGCGTAGACCCCAAGATGTTAACTTCTCGGATTTTGAAATCCCGAAAGAGAGAAAAAGCGAAAGAGATCAAAGATATTCTTTTTTTTTTTTGATTATGGAATTCCGCGCCGTTCCTGTCAATAATCGGCCGATGCTTTCGAGTTTACGAGTTTGTCGCGCGCGAGCGGTCTCATCACAGGCCACAGACTTCACAAAGGACCGTCGAAGGAAGAGGAGCAGGAGGAGGATGAAAAGAAGAAAGGGAGGGAGGAAGGGAGGGAGATGATCCTTCTGCTCGGCACGTGCCATCTGCTAAAATTGAAAATCTTGAAGCGTGCCACGCGCGCGCGGAGGATAAAGAAAACGGATGCAGCCGTGAAGGTATAGGCGGAGGAGGCGGGAAAAGGGAAGAAGATCGGGTGGGAAGAAGGGAAGGTGGAGGGAGGGGGCGACGACACGGTGTTCGGAAAAGATACCGAAATAAGAAACTGGGGCCGCGCGCGACCGATGACTGCCTGTTGTTGTTGGTATCGGCGGGCCCGGAGGATGGGCCTTTTGCCTTGCGACGAGAGAAGTCGGTGGTTCTCTCTTGTTGCTCTCTCGCGCATATCCTGGGAAGTAGCGGCAGATGTTCCGACTCGGTTGGCGCGTGCCCGCTGCCACTTGGCCGCGAAGAAGACGGTACCATCTGCCCCTTCTTCGCCCCTCTCCCTCCTCTTCGACGGCCTCCTCCGCCCCTCCCTTCTTCACTGTCTCGGGTGCCACCTCACCTTCTCCACGGCGTGCACGCGGCGCGCCGCCACGGGGCAGTGATACGAAACTGCTATCGGCCACCGAGAATGTGCACATACAGGACCCTCTCTCTTTCTTTATCCGCGAGGGTGTTGAGCTGCTGTGTTGATCCACCGTAGGCGGCTGGAACCAGGCGGCGCGATAAGGCCGCGTAAGCTGTCGCAAGGATACGATTGTCGACTGCGAACATACATAGGGACGGTCGAGCGATATTTTTATTTCGAAGAAGAAGAGACGAGATAGGGGATCTGTTACTGTCGAAGAGAATGGCCGAGCATTTGCTCTTCAGGCGAAATGTGAAGTATCTTTTATTTACTCATTTTAAAGCTTTATTTTTTTTTTTATCATATATATGTACAAAATAATTCTGTTTAACAAAATTCGCATCTATGATAAGTTATTGATTTTTTCAAAAATTTCTTATCCAATTGCGATGCTTGTAATTGGGCAAGGAATAATTTTAGTGTACAGAATGACGTTTTTACACATAAAAGTTGTACTTTTCATATTATTGAGGAATTGTTGTGATGCATGTGTAAAAACACACAAACGCTTCTGCCTGTAACAACTATTGCTAGCGTCAACTGTCAATGAGGCTATCGATATATTATTCTTAAGAGGATATTATCCACTTTTTCGGATCGGAGAAGCGTGACCGCATAATATCGGGCGCGCGACGAATAAGTGTAATTACCGAATTAAGCAGCTCTCGATCGAAGTTTATAACGCGCGTGGCACTCGACAAGCGTGTTTTCACATGTATACGCGCACGTATGTGCATGTGTATGCGCGCGCGAGTGAGCGAACACGCGGTATGGTAATGCGTGCCACGCGCAGCGCATTCTCGGCGACGAAAGCGACGAGCGCGCGCGCGCGCGCGCGAGCTCAACCTGACGCCGCTCAGGTAATATCGATTTCCGCCTGTCGTGGAAATCGGAGACAGGCTCTTCGAAGACAACGCGCCGCCGCGCCGTCGAAAAATCGGTCCGAAGTTCGCGCGAGCGAACAAAATGTGCAGCACTTGAGAAGCGGCATATGGCATGCATCGGATGCAGGCAGCGTAGTCGGCTGCAGCCGCACAATCTGTCGCGCACAGTTGCTCCTAGCTTTTTCACCATCTCTCTTTTCCCCTGTGCGTGAACGTCATTGTGTGGGCGGAGAAATTCGCTGCTCGCAAATGGCCATTGTACGAGAGACGAAGAGAAAAACGCGCGCGCGTTTGTTGAGAGAGTCAGTTCGGGCGCGAAGAAAACCCTCTGCGCGAACAAAAATTTTAACAAAAAGATCTAACCCGAGAGATCTAAGTTAAGGATCCACAGATCCTTCCGGGAGATCGTGTATATGCAGATGCGCGCGGTGTGATCTATTCGCGCCCCACTGAGTTAATTCTGCGGCGGAAGTGTCAGTGCCCGTCCGGGTCGGTTCCGGACCGAAAATGGAGCCGGGAAGCAACAGATGGCACCGACCTTGCCGCGGCGTGCACGGATGCTGCGGCATCGCGGCTGCTGCATCTGGTCACGGCGCTTTTGTCAATGGCACGTGCTACACGTCGCTGTATCGCGATCCCGCGTCGAATGTCCCCTGATCTCATCCGGGAGTCTAAGCCGCGAGGGGAGGGACGGGAGTCTTCATTTTTCTCTCTCCACCGCCGTCGTCAAAAGAGTTTTCCCTCCTCCGGAAAAGAAGAAAAGACAAGCCATCTGTGGGGATCAGTAACAAAAAAAAAATCTCGATTTCAGGTAGCACTTCCGAAAATGTATATCCCGTCTTTATTTTTCAATAGATCTTTCTCGCGTCCGTGACGCTTTTCGGAGCCATCAGCAGCCGTCGATTGCCCCCGGTGTATCGTAATTGATGTGTGAATACGGGGGAGGGCTCGTACGTCGGGATCGTAATCGCAAAGGATTAGTATCCTTTTTTCATTGACGAAAACTTTTAGTCAGGTTAATCAAAGCTGATGATCTTTCGGGAAAACAGAAAAAAATTTACTTTAAATATAATTTTTGATTATTATATAATATAATATTTATGTATGATGGAATTAAATTGGACGAGTTTGCGAGAAGATGAAACAGTGCAGATGCGAGCTCGATCTCTTTATTTGGGTCTCCTTCAGTGTACAAACTACAAAAATTAACTGAAATAAAAATTAGCATAAGTTGACAGCACTATTGTGTAAAGTATAATTTTGCTACTTTCCAGTAAAACATCAGAAATTGAATCTACTCTACACCACAAGTTTCCAAAATACTGGCTGCAGTGCTGCACTAATTTTTATTTCAATTTATTATTTTTGAACACTGAAGAAGATCCAAATAAAGGGATCGAAACGATTTTTTATTTTCAATAAGTGAAACACACTTGTGTGTTTTGGCTTGCATCTGTCCTGATATCGTTTGAAGTATATTTCTATAATGTCTATTGTTTTATTTTATTTTTTTCACAAAACTCTACGACCGGAGACTCTCGTCGTATCCAGTATCAGCTCGTCATGTGCAATCGTGATTAAATACGAACCCGTATCCTGTGTTCAATGGGTTTTATGTGGCGGAGATATATGTTTTATATTCAGGTAAACTTGAATCCGTACGATTGTAAATCGATATCGTTGTTGGATATAAATAAAAATCGATTGCCCGCTGCCGATTCGATGAATCGCGTATATATATATCTTGCGTTTCAACGATAATGGCACGAGCCTCGTTATCGAACGACACCTGGATTGATACGCGAACACGATCGGCTCTTAGTACGATTATATAAAAAAATGCCGATTACGCAAATACGTATAAAATGCATTGCGTAAACGTCGTGTTGCAATTAGAACTGAGATTTATTATTTCCAGCTGGCGACATTAAATTAAAAAAAAAAAAAAAAAAAAAAAGATATATAATTAAAACCTGAAGAGAACTTCACTTTACAGTTTCAGCATATACGTGTTTTTCTGTTCTCGTATATTTTTAAAACCCATTCGACAGCCAGATGCGAGGAGCTGTCTCGGGAGAGAGACATATACTCTTCGCGAATTTAACGAGCCGATAATTCCCGAATCGCTTTCGCTCAAATCGCAATCGAGAAATCTGTGCGTTTGCAAATACACACACACACACACACGCGTACACTTTCGCCCGAAAATCCTGGTCAAGGATTCTCGCGTGTATGTACATACATGTCGCGATGGATCTCGCGGCGTTCGCGCGATCGAAAAACAGGTGCACCGCCTCGAACGCGCGGCGCGAAAGAGAGGAAGGGGAGAGGAAGGTGAGACATTCGAGGGATGTGTCGCGCGCGCGGGCAACGAGGAATTTAGGATAAACCGGCGTGATTGGTGCGTCGTGTGGGCAGCTGCTCGTAGCCCCCCAATTAACGTAAGTGTTGTGTCGTAACAGGTGTCGCGTGATTATCAGGTACGGGAACGTCGGAGAACCCGGCCAATAAATATAGCCAGGCAACATATATGTATATAATCAATGTCTATACGATATATATCTGTAAATACAAACGCGCGTGTAATGTACTATTCTATTTAAGCTCGCGAGATGCATTTCTCACAGACGCGTCAAGTCGCGCGTACAAGCGCGGCGTGGAGGAAAGAGAAAAAACGCACCTGAGCTGATTTCTATTAAATTAATGATAATTATCCGTATCAGAAGCAGAAAATTGCGCGTTTTAATAAACACCTTATCGACAAGTTACGACGACGATATAACGACTCGTTATCGCGCGTCAGGTTTCGCGTGCGGTGTCGCGATAAAAACGACTCGTTCACGCCAAAAAAAAAAAAAGAAAAAAAAAACAACTTTCATTCGCGATATTATCGTGGAGCGATGTGCGACTCTGATCGTTGAGAGTAATGTCGAAACCGTGTCGCACAAAGGATCGAGAAACACGATCGCGCTAAACGGATAATTAATAATCGCAGCGTCGATAAAAACGTAGTTGAAAAATTTATGTTTCTCGAGTAACGAGCTGAAGAATCACGGCCTTATTCTGTGTGTCGTCCCCTTCTTGGAAGGAAGCTATAAAATCTTATTGCTCGCGGGACATGTGCCGAGGTGCACGTATAACATACGTAGCGTGCGACGACGACGTGGGGAAACCAACGTCAGTACGCGGTGCGATTCAAGAGCAACAACTCGAGGTGCATTTGCTTCGGGCGCTCACGCGCTTCGAGCATCGGTCTATCCTCGTCTTACATTTGAAGAGCAATAAAGACGAACTGAAAGCGCCCTGAGAGCAAACGCACCCTCGGACGAAGTCGCGAAGAAACGCGAAGGGAGACACGCATGCGTGCGCGATAAGTGTATGTAGGCCTCATGCGGATGATATCTCCTAGTACCCGCTTGTGTACACGTGCGTACGTACGCACGCACGCACGTACGCACGCACGTACGTATTCATGTTGTTGTTGTTGCGTCGTGCCAACTTCCCACCTACCAACCTACAAACCTACCAGCGTATGTACATATCCTCTTATCCGGCAGAGCGGGGCGGAAGAGATTTCTATCCTAGCGCACGGTGGTAGCACGTGCTCAAATCCTCGAGAGCAGCTGCCCGCTCGCGAGGACAGACAGGAAGGATATATTCCCGCGACTCCTCTCCCCTGCCCACCAGTTCTTTCCTCCTCGTAGCCTCTGCGTGCCACTCTTCACTTCCTTCCTATCTTCATTCTCCTCCAAGAGATCCGAGAACACCTTTTTCCCTCCTCCCGATTCAGCCACCACCGGTGGCTCCGGAAGAAAAGAAAACCGGGTGGCACGTGGATAAAAGTTTGTCCTGACGGAAATAATTGGAAAATGCGGTCGAAACGCGTGTTAGCAAAAATTATTGTCGGTTTATCGTCGGGTATAAAATAAAACACTGTTGCTCGATGTTGTTTAATTAAAAATTTTAATTAAAAATTTTATATCTAGAGTATGAAATTTTATGTCATTAAGTATAAATGTGTGTGTGTGTGTGTGTGTGTGTGTGTGTGTTTATCAAGTTTTATACTTAATGATCCAATATTATATTTCCTAATATTATTTTTCCAACGTTGTGAACTCGCGTTTTCGTCGTTTGGAAAATTCAATAGATCGAAAGAAACAATCTATTGAAATTTATTTTCTGCAAAATCTCTCGTTTGATTTAATTCGACATCAAACGTCGTGATCTTGAATTCCGCGGAATTTCTTACTTGCTTTTTCGTTCGCATACGCGAAGAAACGCGTTATAAAGAAAACATCCTCGAATCGTCACAAAAAAGCTACAACCGTGCGCAGACTCATTTGCATTCTATGTACATATATAATTACACAAGGTATTAGTTATGCGCGAGAGTTCCGTTTCAAGGCTTCCTCCCTCCTTTTATCGCTCGCTAATAATAATATGCAGATTCGATTATCGCGTTTCGAATAAAATGCAATCAATGCTTCACGGTCGCGAGTTAATTAGGGTATTTCGGAATTCAGCTACTTTCTAGGACCAAACCGGCTTTGTAACTGGCGGAACGGAACTCGCGCCTCTTTGTTTTCTCGTTCTCTCTAAAAATTGCGCGAACGAACGGCTTCACGAGGAACCTCGCAGTATAACCTATCGCGATAATAATAAATCGCCGCCATACGTGTGATTTATAAAATAAAAAATTCAATATCACATAATTGTTTATGTAAGAAATTCATTGATCGCCGAGTATCCGTTGCAAAGAATCGCAATGTAAGTTACACAGATTGAGTACCTACCGAGTAATTACGCGTTATCACAAAAACGATTATTCCTGAAAGATCGAAATTCAAGGATGTAATAAAATTTTTCTCGTAAATGTTTTTTTTTTGTTTTTTTGTTTTTTGTTTTGTTTTGTTTTTACCAGCGTTCGTCTATATCTTTCGCAAGATGGCAGGCTGGCGCGGGCCGCACAAAGGAAGAGAAGAATCCCGGTGAACCTTGGCCCCTCGGGCCATCGGTAGCGCCAGAAGACGCTTATTACGAGCCTATAAACGCGGCGCTTGTTCGCGAAAGAAGAGGAAGAGAGTCCCGGTAGCCAGCCCATTACGCCAAAGAGCCCGTCCACTTTCGCGAGGCAAATAATGCTCCCGTATCGTAAAACCGCTGCCTCACGATCATAAAGACACACTTTGCGCAACGCCGCAATAAAACCTTCAAATTTACGTGTTAATTTTCTTTCGTTAATTTTTGGGAGTCTTAAAATTTGCGATTTGCAATATTGCAATTCTCGCTGTTTCTTATTTAAGAAAGTATAATTATTTGTTCAAAAAAGAATATTTGTCAAAGAGATAACTGTAAGCTCTGTTTTTTTTTTTTTTTAATTATCTACTTTGCACGCGGCGATAATTACACTTGAAGCCGTAACTTTCTTGAATTCCCTTCTTTAAGTTTGACAAAAGTATTTCCGAGCATTTCGAAAGATATGAAAAGACGCCGCTGGCACAGTGTCCCCCCCCCCCCCGAATCGTAATAGCAACAGCCTCTCACGCGACGTACACACAATTATGCCTACCGTAATTAATTGATCAAACGTAACTCGGCCGCGGTCTCGTTACGGTCACGAACTCTCTCTGGCTGTTTCTATTCGCTCTCGGTGCGACGGATTTGTCCCGGACATAAACAATCATACAACAATCCGAACTCAAACTTACTATACTCTAAGCGAGTCCCAGTCAGTCGGACATGAAACGTTTTTAAACGACTTTAAATTATCAGATTCCGTTCGATAATTTACCAACGAATTTAGTAGCGAAACGCGCTGCACATTCGCACGAAAATCTAATTTAAATTCAAAGTGAAATGTGACAGAGAACGTTTCGTGTTGAACGCTCGTAAAATTTCTCCTCTATATACGGTTTCTCTTAAAAAATCTCTCGAGAAAAAAAAAACATTTCTGTCAGAGAAAATTTCTCTCACAATACGGATCGCGCCGGTGTGTTTCGTCGTACATATACATATATATGTATGTGTGCGACGTGTGCGCGAATTTTGTGATATTACGCGAATTTAAAACGCCGCAAGTCGACAGTGGTGGCGTTTTCTACCACCAGTGAACAACACACAACGAGAGCACGAGCGCGCTCTATATATTCTATATATAGCGAGGCGTGTACCTGCTCGGCACTCTCGAAAAGCCGCGAGGAAAAGCAAAGGAGGGCAAGAGCGGAGGTGCGCAGCAGCTGGCCTTACCGCAACATCTGGCGGCATCCGATACGTATATTCGGCATCGCCACGCGCCACTTCCAATTCTTCGACGTCCTCCTCCGGTCTCCTCTCTTTCCCGTGTTCTCTCCGATCGACTCGTCTCTTTTCCCCGATTTCCTCTCGCGTCCGGCTTCTGCGTGTCGTGTCGCGCGTTAAACGCGATCGAAAACGCAAATGTCCTTCGAGAAAGAGAGAGAGAGAGAGCACTTTACGGTGTTAGTGACGAGAAGTTTGTGTACATTTCTCCATCCGAACTTTAAGTTTCTTACGGAAGTAAAACTCAAAACAGAAATTTGTTTTACACAAGTGCAAAACAAATTTTTCAATTTTATTTGAAGTTATTTTATTTCTCAACTCTTCGTTAGAGAGGAAAAAAGAACGAAAATTTATAAGAGAGAACTGTGCAGAATATTTGATTTTGCGAACACACATCTGTTCGCATCAAAGCAAACCCGGTGTGTGCGACACACACACACACTGTGGTGTGATACACGTTTTCGAAATCGCTTACCACTTGTGTCGTCATGCGAGATGGTTTTGCGCGAAGGTGAAACTCACGATTCAGCTCACGTGACGCTAATATGACGTCTACGTGTCTCTTTGGTGGAACGTAGCGAAAGACCACCAACGAGACGGTCCGGAAGTGAATCAGCGGCGGAGCACACACGATTTTTGAAAGACACTGCCCCGATCGCACGTGCTCGATCGACAATGGCGCGATCCTTTTCGCGAGGGAATCGAGCCGTCACGAGACAAAAGTGCAACCAAGTCGCGAATGACGCGCGTTTATGCGAGTTTATAGCTCCGCGTTCGCTCAACGCTCGTTGTACAATTTTTCATAAATTATTTTTATCAAATGCGGAACCAGCGATTGCTACGACGAATTGCGCTTGTAACTTCGACAAAAATTTTGCTAATTGCGATCTAAGTAACGAAGAAAAAACAAATAAAGGGAGTTAAAAAATAAATTTTCGGAGGAAACCTTTCTGAAGTCTCTTTTTATATTTTTTAAATAAAATAAAACAAAGAAAAAATTATATCCGTATGTGCGTCAATTTGATCTCTAAATAAAGGTGACGATGTTTGGGGACGACCTTATATAAAAATAACATCGGAGAGCAAATATTTGCGATTAGATATAAACGATCGTTTCAGATGAACATTAATCGGCAAACGGTCAAAGTGTTGTCAAAGAGTAAAGAAGTGTCTCTCAGAAAGAGAGAGAGAGAGAGAGTAGACGTGTGTGTATATGGGCGCGCGCGTGACTATCGGTTCTTACGTGAACGGTATCTGATGATTCGGAGGGATGGTTTTATCGCTCATGTATATGAAAATACATATTCACAGGATTATATGTCCGGCGGGGTAAGATTGCGCTTTTTGCACGCACAAAAAACGCGTGTGGCGCGGCTTAATTTATATTTATACGGGGCGACGCACGTACGCGCCGGCGTTGAATCGTTAATTTCCGTAACGAAACTTACTTCGGGTGCCTCGCGGAACGATCGGCGATGAGCGGAGCCCAGGCGACCGGGCGGAGCTCGCACGCTCAGGAAGCAGGAAGGAGAGAGACCGGAGGAAACGGCGATAAAATCATCGGCGAGAGAGTCGTTGCCCGAAAACGGCCAGTGTGGGGAAACACGAACGAACTAAGGAGAGGTATACATATATGTTATATATATATATATATATATCACATCGCGCGCGGTGCGGATCGCGCGCGTGGAAAGCAAGGTGAAGGCAGTCATTAAACGGAGGCCATTAACTCGATCGGCCTTATGTCGCTGCGCGCGAATTAATTTGATCATACGAATTGAAATCTTGAAGAGAACCCCTTCGTGTACACGCGCGATCGACACGCCGATATTGACGGCGTTTCCGAAAACGCCGGACGGGGAGTGTCCGTGGAATTGCAACGAGGAGATGTAACGCGATAAGACGGCGAAAAAAAAAAACTGAAAAAATATTGTCCACGCGATTCAGTTAATTAACTGTCGATAAGTATATACAGACATATAATTTTAATTGCGAACAGAGGAAAATATCTCGAAAATACGACGCAAAATTCAGTTTTGGTCGAAGACCAATCGGGAGTAACGTCAGAAATGTTGAGACACTCTGTATGTTGCGTTGTTATTGATTAACAATAAATATCGATCGTCCGACTGTTCTCTGATAACAAAGCGGGGTTTATCGGGACTATGGCGTGACCGAGGAACGAGTTTCCAGAGACTGTTATTCTCGAATCGCGGTACGTGTACGTACGTACGTGTTTCAGATCAGAATACGGGGTGCGCACATTCCCATGACAGGAAGACTGAAATTAGGTTCCCCGCCGAGTGCACGGACCGAGAGATAATTCTCTTCCGAGCCACGAAGAGCCTGACAGCAGAAGAAATTATTTCTTGCGGAAGAGTTGCCGAATACGTACCAGTCACCTAAATCGTCGTCTCTTTCATTTCTTTTCTAATTATCGAATTTTTGTTATTATAAAAAACAAGATCAATTTTTTAAAAATCGATAGAAAATTATCTTAGCATGAAAAAAAGGAAAATACAAACAATAAGGTGTAAATAAGGAAACAATAAATGCATACAACAACAATTAAGTATGAATGTAATCAGTTTTGCAGACACTTGTTTTTGACGACACGCAACATCTACATTAGAAGTTTTATTATCGTATTTCGTTAGTTTACAAAATTATTCAGTGTTTGTAAAGAAAAACAGTGCTTGCGTGTAAATTAGTTCCAAATATAGAAAATAAGATCAAATTCTTAAGTAGTACGAATTCAGCGACTTCGTCCTATATACGCAATTCGGCGTGAATCACTTTCGCCCTTTGCGCCTGAGCGAACCGAGCAAAAATTGAAAAAAGTTCCCCCCTGAAATCGCGCGGTTTAAAAATTCTTATCGGACGCGATCGCAAGTGCTTTTATAATTTTCGATAGATTCTTGAATCTGTCGGACTAAAAAAAACTACGGCATGAATTATGACGAGATCGTTTTTTTTTCTCGAAAAATTTCACAAGTTCGACATATTTTTTTTTCTATTATTTGTTTGATTGAAAACTCGAAAACAGAGTTTCTGCTTTACAATCGCGCCAAGTTGACTAACAGTAAATGTGAAAAAAAAATATCCTTGACTTGTGATTTCGATATGAATCTCAATTGAAATCGGTGAACCTTGTCTCCATATTATACAATTTTTGGATTTAATTAAGTATTTAAACACGAATTTTTATATTGTTGCGACAAGAAAACAATCGACTCCGAATTGAGTGAGAAATCTCTCGGCGAGTGTATAATTTCACTCGGCGCAATATCGGCTACCGAGGAAGTTAAACTTCTCATTTATATCATCCGGATGTACGGTTGGAGGCCACCTTCTTGGCATTCCCCTTCGTTCTATATTCATGCCCGCGGTAAGGTAACGAGTTAACATTAAGGAGAAACCATCAAGAGAGAGCAAACGAAGAACTTAAGCGCACGCTGATCGGTCGAAATATCAACGTCAAACGTGCCGCCTTGTATGTGACCGCACGTTTTTCTCTCCTATCATATTTCCCGCGTAATGAGTTCATAAAACACAGCCAATCAAGAGGGAAATCCAAGTAACGACAAATTGTTTTTCTTTTTTTTTTTTTTTCGAGACGTGTCGTGGAAAATCAGTCGCGAGCCTTAGTTTCTGTATTATCGTGTGATTGCTAATTTTTCTTGCGCGTATAGTTCACAACAGTAACCGTAAAGTAAGAGTCGAAAAAAATATTCGATAACGGGGCGACCGCTTAAATTCTCGAATTTAAATTAAAATCCCGCGGTCTTTCGAGGAGGATTATTATGAATGAAATTACGCGTGTGTGCTACTTATATCCCGATTAATCCAACACGAGTGTCCTTGAGCGTTGACGATCCTTTAGACCGGGGGTACTGTAGCGGGCGAGCTGGCAACGAAACTGGGAGCGCGAGACGCGGTGTAGATACGCGTAAGGAAGCGTAACGTCTACGTAGAGCCGAGCCTCTGACTCGCGACTTCCGGTCAAGCAGCAGGAAGCACGCTCGGTGCCTCGCCGCCACCGACGCCCGCGAATTGTGCCCGACGACATCTTTAGACCTGGCTATATATTTCAGAGAACTGCAGCGAGCGTTCCAAGTTTATTCGAAAATCGCAACACAAACTATAGCACAAAACACCGAAACGCACTATGGATATATAGGAGAAATAAAAGATGCGTTACAAAATTCAATTTTGCGGTTTCTTCAAGTCTGATCCGTTCTATAATTTCGAGCAAGGTTCGGTTATTGAAAAAATGTGCAATGCGTTTAAAAATTTTTGCTTTCGAGAAAAACTCGCGTTTAGATTCGTTGAAAGAAAATTTCTCATTGCACGTGCGCAGAACTTTTTCTCCGAACGTCTTCTGCTCTCTCTCGTTTCTTCCAACTCGCCTCGAAAAGTCAGTCGACGATATTACTTCGGTCTCTGTACACAGTTGTGGGGTTGGTTTCCCTCTTTCTTTTCGAACCGCTGCGAATAAATGTCAAAGAAGACTGCCTGTCTCGAGAGAAGAGATGACATTACACGTGTACAAATAAAAACCGTGCGGGAGAAACGTAAATAGAAAAATAGAGAGTATAAAGAACGAAAAACCGCGTCAACGTTTCTCTCGCGAGTTCGCTGCACTATGTATGATGTCTCACGATCACGAACGTTGGCATCTTAACGATGCCGTTAATTGACCTACACGCGGCATTTTTTTTTTTTTTACGCGCGAAACTCGCGCATATTTATTCCGCGTTCGCGCTCGTAACGACGTCGTTAATTGTCTCACGGCGAGAGTAAGCAACTCTTTTTTTTTGTTCGCAAACGCGCTCAACTTGTTTCGCGTAAAAATAAAAAAAATAAAAAAAACGCTTAACTGTGTCACGTTTGAATTCGTAAAATCCAAATTTCTCGACGCGGACGTTTCCGATTTCATCTCTTTTTTACGATTTTTCACGCGGATGTTGTGCAGTCGCCTTTCTATCCGCGAATCGAAGTGTGTTGCAGCACACAAATTTTTATTATTTTTCTATAGCTGTTTACACAAAAAGTTTCGCTTTTTGAGAAAAGTAATTTAAAAAATTAAAATCTTCTGTTTTTTCAATAAACGAAGTTTAATTGTCTTAAAAAAGTCTTAAGAAATATACAACATAGAGTTTTACAAAAATTATTCAAATTCTCGAAAGCCTTAGAGAGCTAATTTTTTCTTCACGCTCTTCGAAATCGATTTCTTGTGCAAAACAAATTCTACTGCATACATTGTTTCTCACGCAAAATCATGTTGCGTCTTTTTTTACCGATTATAATTTTAATCGAGCGGATATGTTTTTTTTTTTTTCGTGTAAACTCGGAATCGGACCGCGAGAACATTCGGGTGCATCGTGGGGCCCACATTCGCGCGGACCGAAATAAGCGCGGTGTGGGTAGGTAGAGGTAGGTATACCTGTTTCGCGTCTCGCTTCGCTAATTTTCGTGCGCGTTCGCACGCCGAAATGAGAGCTTTAATTTCGTGGCAACAACCAGGCCCGCCGCGCCTAATTGACATAGTGAAACACAGCGACGGAAAGAACGTTAGTTCGCTCGTGTGCGCCCGCTCGCACGGCGCCGATCTGCCTGACGACGCGATAGAAGGAAGAGAGCAGAAAGAGAGAGAGAGAAACGCGTACATCATATTAATTCCTAATTGTGTAATTATCCTTCTAATTACAGTTCCGCGCGCGCCGAAATTATCCCATCGTTCGAACTTGTCAGACCGAAAGCGAGACACACGCGTTTCTCCCAAGGATCCTTCTCCCCGCGATTTCGAGGGCGAGGAATTTGAATTTTACGACGGTACTTAATTATTCATTTAATCGTACGTTCGGGGAAATGAGACTCTCGTTTCCACGGGAAAGTATTCAAAACGGAACGAAATCTCTCAGATTTGCGTGAAATAAAGATTTGTTGTTGTTTTCGCACACGCACGCGGCGAAAAGCCGCGAAGAGAGATAGAGAGAGAAGAACTTCGCGACACAATCGATTAATCTATTTCGTGTGATTATCGCACTGAAAAACACGTTGAACTTTGGCGCGAAAAAACGTCGGGAGAATTATCCGTTTGAAATTTGCGCGAGGTCGAGAAACGCGTAGTCGAAATAATTGACGCTAATTGGGCAAATTGACGTCGTCAAATGGAGAGAGGGATGTTATTTCTCGCTAGCTGCGGCTTTACCTGTTGATTCCCCTCTACGGACATGTTGCGCCATTCGGTCGCCGATATATTTCGGGGAGAGAAAGAAATTCTCATGATTAGAGTAAATTGCGCGCCTTATCGCTTGTCGTTAACTCGAAAACAAAAGGCAGCGAAGCGCGCAGGTGAACACTATTATAATTCGCTCGTCGAGCGTTTGAAAAACTTTATAGTTATCTGTCATTATAATCAGCGAGCTACATTATAATAATTACGCCCGTGTTTTTTCATTGTCTGTGTAATTTGTTTTTTTTTTTTTTTTGTTTTAAATGCGAGTCGAAGGCAATTTCTAAAAAACATGTTCGAAAACAAAGCGACTGTGAAAAATCGATCCGAACTCTGTATTTAATTAAACAGTTTCCAGATTAAAATTTCATCGCAGAACGAAAAATGCTAATCGGAAGTGCAATGTGGCTGACAATGACCTTGAGGGAACTCGTTTTGCGACTTGCACCTGCGACTGCCAAGTTCAAGTCACGATTTGTCCACCCGAACGCGTATCGATCTCGGTGCTACTCGAGAGTTAATTAACCACACAGATGTATCGGATAATTTAAAACGACACACACGGCGCTCCGATATGATCATTGAAGTTCATCATCACGGCCGTCATATTGAAATGATATATACACACACGCACGAGCGAGTATATTTTTAGAGAAGCGAACTTCGCGAACTTTCTTCTTGAGAGAAACAGTTTTTACAAAATAAATTTATCATTCGCGGACGGCAGAAACTTTTGTTTTTAGTAGCGACGCAGCTGCGCGAATTAATCGACTCGAATCGAGAACGCGAGCGATTAATTGCAAATTCGAAAGAAAATCGCGACGAAACTTTCCTGAGAAGATCTCGATTACAAATTTTTTTTTAAACCAGATTGTCTCTTATCGCGGTTGTCTATCGGGCGCGAGCAGAGATTTTTTTGCGAGATTAGAAACAACTGCCGTGCCATTTTCTAGTCAGATTAATTGACTTGGGATCGGGCTCGAGCGATTAATCGCGAAGTCCGAAAAAGCGGACCCGCGTTCTCATTCGCGCAGCGGCCGCACAAAAAAAAACGAGAAGAAAAGAGATGCACTCGGAGAGATCGCGCTCAGGATAAAAGGCGCTCGCGCGCGTACACCTGAGAGCAGCACAGCAGGTGCAGCGCAAGGTCTCGGTCCTCGCGGATCGAGTCCTGGCTCTTCTCTTGCGTGACAGCGCGATCGGTGTACAGAGAGACCTCGGCGTGTGACTCTGCGAAGCGCACAAAGATCGAACGTTGACCGCAAGAAAAACTCGATCGTCGCTTGTGATTTTCAAAAATCAAAAACGTCCCATCGCGCTTGTTGCTCTCCATCGTTCTCGTTTTGCTTCCCTCGTCTCTTGTACGTGCTCGGCCGACTTTTGCGTGCCATCGGCACGTTCTTATCCGTAATAGCGACCTTGACGGCAGACTGTGCGACCTACGACGGTATGCGGGCGCTGCAATTGTGTGTTTGCGCGCGAGTATATCCACCTTCCATTGAACCCCAAGGCTGCAACTTTGTTGCTTGTTGTTGTTATTGTCGATATCCGAGCGCGCAACGAGCACGAGGCAAATTGCGTTTCATTCATCTGCGCGACGGAACAAAAATGCGGTGTTGCGTTGTAAAAAAAGAAAAAAAAAGATTATCTGCAACGATAACGCAAATTAAAATTTGAAATAAATATAACATTTATAAAATTGAAGTCGTATTGTACCGAGTCGTATTATACGCGACGAGACTTTGACCGTTTTTTTTAGAAAGTTCCCGAAAGCTGGGTCGAGAAAAGCAACGATCTCATACGGACTTTTGTACGTGACAGGAAAGGGATATTCGCCAATTAATTCCAAAAATGCTCTATACATGTGGGATTTTCGATCCAGCCAGCGCGATCAGATAGAGACACGAGGCACGAAAGGATTCCTCGCGCTCGGCTTGATGCCAATCACGCAGATGATGACGCGGGCTCTACCGACAGCTGCATACTCGCGCCATTAACCGGCACTTCCAGCTTTCGGGCGTCGCTTGGCTTGATCAGCCATTATCATACAGAATCCCCACGTTCTCCTCATCCTCTCGCCAAGCTCATTCCCGGAGAGACCGGCGGTCGTTTGCATATTTCTCGGAAGTCGACAAAAAACCTTTGCGGAAATTAAAATTTATCCGCAAATATTGTAATCGGAGAAATTCGAAGAATTTCAATCCGCAAGTTTTTCTGACTCGCAAAAGGAAACAACGGAGACTTGATATAAATTGGAGAAACTTTTTTGGTTTTTGAGAATTAAAAAATTAAAAAGTTTTAAAAACATTAAAAACAATATTTAATACTTTTTTTGTATACTTTTGTATTTTTGTATTTGGAAACTCGGTTTTTGTTTTATCGATGCTACTTTTATACAATAAAAATATATATACAATATATTTGTTGAGAGAAAAGAAAAAATATATCAGGAATCTTCTGCGTAACGTCCATGATGATGAAACATAGCAAACATATATATATATGTGTATATATATATATATATATATATATATATATATATTCATGACGATTAAATTTTTATCATTTTATTGCTAATATAAATACTATTCTTTTACAAATTGAATTGGTCTAACGACATTTCATAACATGCATAAAAAATATCGGCTAGTCGAGTCTAGTGACGGAATAATCGTTAATGACAATGTACAATGGCGCTGAGAGTGCGATGAATGAGAAAAAAGAAGAGAAAGGCAAACGTATAAGAACACCTTTCCGTTCTCTTTTTTTTTTTTTGTATGATTTATTTTTTTTTTTTTTTTTACGTGATTAATTTTTTTAATCTGTATTTTCATAATTTCGCCGAAAATATATGATGTATCCATGATCGTCGTCAGAATTCGACGACACGTCGTGAACGTAATCGTACACTTAAAATAAAAATCAACAGCTACACGCGTGGTAACCACGCGTCGCGCGCGAAAATAATCGATCATTGATCAGAAGAATCTATTCGTTTCACCCCCGCCGCGAATGATGAACGTCGGACTAAATCGCTGCAAAACCGAAAAAGATGACTTTTAGTCGCGAAGTCAAGTATCAAATTAAGTACCTAGTAGAGATTTATGTAAGACAGTTTTTAAATGTTCGACATGTATATACCTCCCCCGTTCTCTGAATCTATTTTTCTCCATATGTCACAAATAAACAAAATAAATTACAGTCGTACACTTCGTGTTACGATCGCAACGTATTTTTCTTTTTTTCTTTTCAATCGCGAGATCGTAACAATTATCTTGACCGCAAAATGTCGAAACGCTATTTTTTTCTTTCACACGTGCGGACACAATTTTGAACGCGAGACGAGAGCGACACAAGAATGAGCGATAAAATTTCGTTCCGGTATTGCACGCTTGAGCCTACGCGTAGGGAACAACCTACTGACGGAAAATTCAAAACTCTTACGATACACAATAAATACACAATTCAATTGAGACCGTGACATTCAAGTGCTGAAATACCTAAAAGCGAGATCTCGTTAACTGTGTTCGAGCAGAACCCGAAGTCGACTCGCTTCTCCCCCGTAGAGCTACGACGATCCCGCGCGCGGTTGCTGCTGCGTGTAATATCCAAACGGACGTGATTCTGTGGAGGAGGAGGAGGACGACGACGAGCCGGACGTCAACAACGACGTCGAATTTGCGGCCGCGGACGACGAGCCGGTCGCCGAAGAGCTGTGACGTTGCTGCGACGACGAAGCTTTCTGCTGACCGACACTCGTCTGATGGGATCTGACCGGCACCGGAAGTGGCCGTTGAATCTTCTTCCCGTGATGATGACCGGGCGTGCGGTATCCCTGATGTCCCGGCCCGCTAGGTCTCAATCGCGGTCTGCCAGGACCCCGCCGAATTCCCGCCATACCGCCACGTGACAGCGGCATCAGAGAACCAACCGGACCCATAGGACCCACCGTGCTAGGACCGTCCCCGTCGGCAGAATCGGAAACGTGCATCCCTGTAACATAAGAAAGCGTCTCTTTCGTTCTAGATGATTCTGATAAAACTTTCGCCGCTGCGTATGACTTTCTATCGACAAACAATGAGAACGAGAGAAATTTCCCATTATAGAGTTTAATTTTAACCGATTTTGCGAACGTTAATGTTTAACGCACAATATTGATGCTTAATCTAAATTAGAAATGCGCGATTTAAAATTTATTCGCTAAAACGAGCGCTAATTGCGACAATTAGACATTGCCGGGATAAACGTAATTGTAATGTTTATGATATTACGAGAGGGCAGATGCGGGCACGCTATGCGAGAGTTCACGTTCGACTGGTTAAACCAGTTGATCAGTTATTCACATCGATATCTCCCGAAAAACAAGAGAGGAAAAAAAAGAGAGAGGAAGAGAGAAAATTTGAGGTTCGTGTTATACCGTGAAGTGTTAAATAAGAGAGGAACGATCCGCCCACAATTATCGGGGATCAACCTCCGAGAGAAAAGTATCGATTCTATACACTTGCGTGCGTTATAGTGCGCACTTCAAGCTTAAAAAAAGAAAAAAAAAACAATCCTATATTAAAATTTGGACCGAGAAGTGCGCGTTTGGAGTCGAATATATCGCACCTATTGTTGCCTCTTTTCCGCGTTGCCGATTGGTTGGTTGGTTGATCGAGTCGAATCGAATCGGTAAGATCGAGAGAGTAAATAATGAAAAGCAATTTTTTTGAGACAGTTCGTCGTATATGTAGAGAAAATTAAAAACGTATCTAAAGTCACGTGACAGGAAAGAGTAGAAAAACAACACGTGAAAATAACGTGACTGTAATTTATATTATATATAACATTAAATAATACATATTATACATGTAATTTATATTATATATTTATAATATTATACTTTATATTGTATT
>NW_018020603.1:206969-267826 GCF_002006095.1 Pseudomyrmex gracilis
ATTTTCATGCGTTATTTCTGACATTTCTCATATGTGTATTATATATGGTTTATAAGACGTATATACTATCTGTCATCGCGGTGACAGGTTGTGTTCACTGACAACACGTTAAATAAAAATAACAATAGCGTGCGCGTAGAGCGCGCCTGTGTTGTGCTAGTAAATTAAAAAACAACTCGCAAATCAGAAAACTTTCAAAATTCGATAGAATCGCAAATTATTTGCGTACAAATGCTCTTGTCTGGAAAATATTTGACGATTCCAGTCTGAGAAAAGCGTTTATTCGAGATCTTTTCAAGCGAAATGTATGCGATGTGTGCGAAAATCGACGTTCTCTCCGCAGAAGTGGATAGGCATCTCTTATTTTGCCGCCGCGTCGCGTCGTCGACATTCCGCGGCACGTATCCGATCGCTCGGAGAAGAAGCGTTTCTCTTCTCAGACGGTGCGGTTTGAGTGGGCACTCGAGAAAATGGACGAAGGGGAAGGAACGCGAAAACGCGCGGGATTGTCTCCGCAAAGCTCTTCCGACCGTCGACTTGATAATGCGCTCGGAAAATTCTACGCGTGAATCGTATTGCCTCGAGGAGAGGGATCGAGAGCTCTTCAAGAAATCGGCTGGCGATCTTTGCGAACGTCGCGTTATCAAAAAAATATACTTCAGTAATTTTCGAATTACTGTCTGTCGAAACAATCAAAACACGTGAACGTGAAAATTTTGAACGAAAAGCAATATAAAACTTATTTGTTTCTCTCTGCAGCGATCAGTTACAGAGCGAATTAGCGATTTCGTTTATTGACAGAAATCCGATCTGCCAAATTGTACAATCGCGTGGGTAACCGCAATAAAGACAAAAATAAAATCAGCCTCCTATCGTTGCGCGTCTGTGTGCAATAAACCGTGGAATTTAATGTGCGACGGGCAAATAAAAATTTTACATACGATTCGTATTATTGTGATCAAATAAAATTGTGTAAATTATTAATTGCGCACACCTCTAATGAGCAAATACGCGCGCGATAGAAGCGCCTTTCGACAAGAGCCTGCTTGCCTCAGGGAGCAAAGGTCAAAGTTTTCGAAATGACTGGAAGCCGCGGAATGTCGACGGTTCAGCTCGTTGTATAGTCCTCCTCTCTCAGTCAGCTATCCTGCCGCATTATCCTGCCGTATCTCTTTATACCCGTACCATCTCCGTCCTCGCCACACATATATTTTATCCTCTCTTCTTCCCGCGCATGTTCAACTAGTCTGGAACACTTAGGCTCCTCGAAGAAGCCCGAGATCGATGCTCGAGATAGTCGCGTTACTTAACAGGATCACAGGATACTAAAAGAAACCGTTTTCCGCCCATTAAATCCGGTTAAGCGAGCCTATTAATTAAATGTTCGCGCACTTCGACAGGAACGTCAATTTCATCAGAGACACATTGCCGTATTGTTTTACGCGTTCTATACATATATTGCTACAAAACCAAAATTGTTCAATTGAAAAAATTAAACTTTTTGTGTCTCAAAATTAATCTTCACTTTTACTTATTCAGCATCTAAACACTCGAGTAAGACCTACGAGTCAGACAGACTCGGTTTGTGAGACCCACGCGACTTTAAAATCTCCGCAATCTTTTTTCAATTTTGTTTCGTTGAATCGAAAGTTTAAACAATTTCTGAGCTCGATAAAACAAACAAATTGAGAAAATTTTTTCAAAGATATGAGCGTTTAAAAAAAAACTAATTTTTACTAGAAACGCCGACGCGCAACTTTTGAATGGGTCTGGGAGACCCATGTCAGTTCGCAAAGAGTTAAACTTGATGATATAAAATGTGAATACCTAGTATAAACACAGAATGGGAAAGATACAACGTTACATTGTGTGTGGCGGTATGAGAAAATATGATATTCGAGAGGGTCGACGCGGACGAGATGACACTGTAAGGTACGGTGAGGTACGGCACGAATTCGACAACACACAACCCTTTGCGATGTCCGTGCTGCAATTCTCTCCGTTGTACGTCTCTTCTTTTTTTTTTTTTTAGTTTTTTATTTGACGTCGCGAAACGATGAGGGAAATTAGATGTCGGGATTATGCAACCGGAAACGTATTACGATCGCATTTGGAATTCGTAACAGACGTTGCCAGAGATCGAGCGGGTAAGTTATTATTATTCGAGAAACGAGCGTTCCGATGCGGATAAATTAATACGAACGTAACAACAAGTTCGTCACGCTATTTGAGAACATTTGAGAAAACTGTGTGCTTAATAATAATAAGACTACGAGTCTGATCTTAAATTACTTCGATGAGTTTTTTTAAAAATCTTTGCTCTTTCGATATAAGATAAATTATCGTAAACGAGATTGAAGAAAATGTTCTTTTCAAAAGGAATTTAAAGACTTTACAAACAAATGCTGAAAAAAATCGATCGCATTTTATTTACCGAAGCGAACACACACACACACACACACACACACATCCCCATTAATACATCATACAGTTCGTTCATTTATTGAAAACAACATCATAATGACGTGTAATCAGCGAACATTGGAACGATATCATGCCGACGAGAGAGCGCGGAACATTGACAGCTGGATCAAGCGAGCGCCGCATCCCGATAAAGAGATAACTAATGGAGAGGAGAACGAAGCAAAAGCACAGAGGGACACGCAAAAAGGCGGTGACCAAAGAAAAAACAAAAATAAAGAAAGAAAAAATAGGGAGTAGAGAAGGAAAGGGGGAGAGAGAGAGGGAGGGGAGACGAGGAGAAAAAGAGAGACGAAGAGGAAGGTACGGGAGAGTTCCAAAAACCTAAGAAGAGCATCGATCGCAGCTGTCGCCTGTTCGCTCCGCACCTGCTATTGTCCGCTCGTCTCCCGGTCGACGACAAGTGAGAGAGACCGACCCCTTTTCTTTCGTATATACGCACACGCTGCCAGCACACGAATGAGACTGAGCGTGTACCGCGCGCGTGTTGTGCGCGCTTCCCCTCCGTGTCCACGGTCCACGTGACGTTGCGTGAGGTCGTCTTATCGGACACACGCACCGTGGTTTCTCTAATTAGCGCGACAGCGATAAGTACGTTTTTGATGATGCTGCACCTTGTGACGTTCGTCGCGCGGGATCGAAATTTTATTTCCCGATGTTTTGTCACGCGTGTGAGAAGAAATTTGTCCTGCCGGGAGTGTTAACATCAGAACTTCTCTGCGAGAGAAGTCTTCTCCTGAGTTTATTATTTTTATAGACGAGACGATTATATATGGGAAGATTATTGAGATATGTTATGTATTAAAATTTAATTTTAAATCAAATTGAAATTAAAAAAAGAAACAAATTTTATTACTGAGAAATAAAATTGTTATCGAATTGCGCTCGAAACAACAACGTTCTATTTGCGCAACCTAATGACAAAAGTGATGACGACCGTGATGCTCTTCCCCTTAAAATAACAACTGGGTTTCTGCGACGTACTCGCGTCACGCGGTAACAAATATTCGGCTAAACTTCCTCCCCTCCCCCCCTCGATGAATTCGCTACGGATTTGCCCGTTTGCAAAACGGGCCGCAGAATGAGTCACGAGAAATTTCAGATAGGGGCGGATGTCTCTCTAAAGGGTGCTATCTCGTAAAGGAGCGCGCCAACTGTTATACTCCCCCTCGCGCACTCGTAGGTTGCACATGTGCTCGCGAGGGAATTTCGTCGGTCGCACGACGATGGGGACCGCCGACGATATGGACCCACACACAGACTTTGGTCTTTCGCGAGTCGCAAAATCCCCTGAGAACTCGGCCAAGTGCGCGGCCGAAAGGATATCACCGAGGGTGCGAGAGAAACAAATGGGGGTGGGCCAACCCCCGAAAGAGTCGGTCGGAATTAACGGCGTATCGATTAGCGGAGCCTGCCGGAGAAGTCATTCTTCTCGGGACAAGCTTTCAAAACCGCGTCCCTCGTTGATAAATCTCGCTCACAAATCCAATGACAAATTCTGTCGCATTATTTTCATTCGATATCGTTGTATCATCGGAGGTGGTGAGGAGGCGCGCGCGCAGAGTGACGAATTTGCTGCCGGCGCGGCAAGTTTGCAAGCTACTTCTCGATTTCGTCATTGCGGCGGTATTAATTATAAAAAAAACGTACGTTTTTGCGCATTGCGAATATTTCCGTGCGATATGATCGATCTTGATTAAAATCTTGGAAACAAGCGAGCAAATTCCCGTGCATAGACGCGCAACGGCCGATAGAGAGATGATTGTTATCGCGGCTGTTAAATATTTATACGAGTTATGCGGTCGTGCGCGAACACGATGTTGATAAGCGCGAAAATGATTATCGGCGCGACGTGTATCTGTCAGCGGCACGAAACCCATTGAAATAATGCGCAATATTGACGCACGTGACGCACGTGAAAATGGATTGTTTTTTGTAAATCAAGTTGATCAAATAAAATTTTTTTATTTTTGTTCCGCGAGAGATTCGATTTTCAAGCTGTTTTTTTTTCTCGATAGAAATTTTAAAATTCCACAAGGAATGCCTGTTGGCTCGTATCAACTTTAATAATTAGTTGTTAGTTTTGTTTTGTTGCAAATTATGTATCGACAAGTAGTGTGCAATTACTCATGCGACGTTTATGCAAATAATAATAAAAATAATCAAATTCGGCGTTTGATTATGCGCGATGTCTGTTGATAAATTTTGAACAATCGCGAATATAAAAAACGAGAGTGTTGTACTGCGATAAAAGTTAATATATTTTTTGCTGTTGTTATTTTATTATTTACCATTTGTTCGGTATCTTTTGATATGTATCAGCGAATTTCTGAAATTGATGAAAATTATGCCGCAAATGTTCAAAAGCGAATACTTACCATGCTGCGAAGCCTGCTCGTTCGAGGATCCACCGCCATCAATAAGTGAAGCCGTTGACGCCGATTCGTTGATTACCGTGCCGGAATTTTTTGAGGACGCGTGCATCATAAGCAATCCGCGTCCTTTACCCCCGATCGGTCCACCTCTACGGGATCCTCTCGGTCGACCGCGCTTGCTCGCGCCGCGTACGGATTGTCGCATACGCGCGCTCGCGCCTATGCCGAGAGCGAAGTGATGCCCGAGTCGGGCAACCTTGGATGGAGGTTCTCCGAATTGATGGAGACTTCGCGGCTTGCCGCTTGAAACTACCGTCGGACCGTCTACGTCGACCACAAGCCCTTCGTTGCTAGTTTCGTCCTGCAAGGAAAATTGTCAAAAACATGAAGAGAATCACACAACGTTATTGAAGAACAGTTAGATGTTGTTATATTAAATATTAAAAATAATTGTTTTTATTTTCAAAATGATTCTTTCAAACGTATATAACGTATATATCTCTCTATTTGATAAACTGCACCTCTGATTTGGCTGGACTAGTCGGCGTGCTGTAATTATCCACATTTTCTAATTGCTGCTGATGATGATTGTTCTGGTGCTGTGACTGAATCGGATTGGCGGCCGATTTAGGCTCATTAAGATTAACTTGAACGGTATCGTTGTTTTTGTCGCCATGAGCATCCGCTAGACACGGCTTCTTCGCGTCGTTCTAAAAAACAAAAAAAACAAAAAAAAAAACAAAATAGATCAATCGGGATAAATAAAACGCATGCGTGTGAGAATCGCGTATCATCTTTCTAATTAAAATTATACATATATTATAAGAAAAAAATCAAAGTAAAACATATTTTAATTTAATTTGTATCACGCTTGAAGGATTACTTCTGAATAATTTATCGAGCATCACTGTTTGGTAAATTTAATCTCGCCGTTATTAAATATAACAATCAAAAGTTTATATATATCGGTAAACTCAGTCGTGCCGCGAAGCGTCCCAGAAACCGTACATCAAAGTAATATGAGAAACAGATAACGCAGATAAGAAAGAAAACAAAAAAAAACGTTAGACGAGAAGAAGACAACGAAAAAGAAAAAGGAATTAGAATTTAAGACGCGACCGATAGCGGTGAATAAGGGCGCTGGGCTCACCTTGACCGGAAGCGCGGTTAACTTCCTCTTCCGGTCCCTCTCCTTGTGCTGTAGGTTTGACTCGAGCCGAGCCTCCTCCGCTCGCTGCTGCTTTCTCTCCTCGCTTCGTTGGCTGTCTGAAATATACGGACGTGTATATGGGTATGCTCTGCATGCCGAGGACGCGACGGCAAGTTCGTTACTCCGTTTCTTATTATTCCTTATTAGATCATTAGCATAACCTAACGAGCATAATGTAATCGCGGCCACTACAACCGTCCCTCTCCCTCTCTTCCTGCACCATGACTCGTTTTTCGGTGCGGTTGTATATACACGCGCGTCCTGCCGTGTGTGATAGTTTCCGAGAGAGAGAGAGAGAAAGAGAGAGAGAGAAAGAGAGAGAGAGAGAGAGAGAAAGAGAGAGAGAGAAAGAGAGAGAGAGAAAGAGAAGATTGTGCAATAAACAAAAAAAATGTTTTAATTTCGTAAAAAAATTACAAATATACATTAAATATGGTGCCTCTATTTTCAGTTTAGAAAAAAAGAGAATATCGATACAATACTAAGATTCGCACAAGCAAAACTTTAAACGGAGTTCTGTCTATCAAATACTTTCAAATCAAAATGTTGGGAGGCAAAAAATAAAAAGTATATATTTTTCAACAACATAATGTCAAAGAAATTTCAATTTAGTTAAAAATCTCCATAGATCTAATTTTAAACACAAATGATACGAAAACTAACTGATATACTTACATTTTGCCTCAATTTCCTCATCGTCTAATAGCAACGACACGACCTCTTTCGGTTTCAGTGTGTCAGGTTTGAAGTTACCGCCGCTTATGACCATACGTTGAATCTGCGACAGACAGAGCCTCATATTTGCACTAGCTACTTAACTCGAACATACATACGTAGTGAGCGTAAAATAACACTTGTGACACAAACCTCACTCTTCTCACGCGCTCTCTGCAAAATTCGCTCCTCGATAGTTCCTTTACATATTAATCGGTAGACCGTGACTTGCTTGGTCTGACCAAGTCTGTGGGCACGATCCATGGCTTGCTGATCCACAGTGGGGTTCCAATCGCTATCGTAAAATATCACCTGTAAGCAACGCATCGATAATCGCCGAGTTGTTGTACATATATTAGAGCTTACACGAAAAAAAGATTTATAATACAGGCAGATCATAAGAGATATAATATACACAACTATCTGCGCAACTGAGATAATTAAGCTAGATAGTTTAATTAATATTTATTATGCTTTTTTCTTTGGCAAAAGCCTCTTCGTTCCTTATTTATTGCAAGCGTGTATATTTTTAGATTCTCGATAAAAATTCACATTAATATTCCCAACCACGAGCGTGGCGATCAATCGATAACAAAATCTACAAGTACTTGACTTGGAAAGAATATTTCCAGAAAGTCAAGGTGACGAATGGCGTGAATGTTAGAAAGGATATATAGAATTACTGACCGTGTCTGCTGCAGTGAGATTGATTCCCAGGCCGCCGGCCCTTGTGCTGAGCAGAAATACGAATATGTCCGCCCTGCAACACAAAACAATCCCACAGATTTAACAACGACGTCGTGGAACGACAAACCGGATGTTTTGTATGGAAATGAATTCGAGTCGCATATATGAAGGAATTTCTAGAACAAAATCCTCCCTAATGGGAGCACGCGATTACGCGTTCGAGATTTTGATGGTCTTAAAAACGGCACTCGTTTGCTTTTGCGCATTTTGTTTTCTATATGTATATGTATATATTTGGTAAACAATTAACGGTAATCGACTGCGAAATAAGAAATTACACTAAACTATGAATACAGAATAAAGATGTTGAAATTTTGCTCGTTGCATGAGATTCAATTTTCAACACAAAGAACCACACAATTGTGTCAAAATATTCATTAATTTACAATAATAGTCCACCGTTAAAGCTTCAGTGGCTGTCGTGCATTCAAAAAAAAAAAAAAAAAAACCCCGCAGCTGTTTGTACATGATGGGGGGAGGGGAACGATTCGGCAATTAATTCCCGCGTTAGTTATGCGCGGCTGAACCACATACAGGACATGCGATCTCAGGATCGCGCTTTAAGCAACCCGATACTGTTATAGAGAAATATTCTAATCAGCACGGCAACTCAGGTTGTTGTTGTTGTTGCTATTATTATTATTATAATGAATAACATTCTTATTAAGCGAGCAACTGACGCCGAACGTTCATCGAAGCTCTCCCATCAACACGTGCCGCTTCGCTGCAGTCAGTTACAAACTAAAAAAAAAAAACTAAAAAATTACCTCTTTTGAAAATCCGCCACCATATCCCGACGATCGGAGATTTTCGAGGAACCGTCTAATCTCATAAATGTGTGTTTTCTGTGATACATATACTCCTGCAAGAAACAAAATGTTTCACACAACAAAAATTAATTACTTGCAGAAAAAAAGTGCAGCAGATGAAGAAAACGTACCTCGAGCAAATCGATCATCTTCGTCATCTGAGAATAAATCAGCACTCTGTGACCTTGTTCCTTAAGACGTCGCAAGAGATTGTCTAATACGGAGAGTTTGCCGGCGTCTGTCACTAATGTTTGTTTATCTAAAATAATGTGTTTTATTTGAGAATTCAATACGTTGTTCCCCCTAATGCGATCAAGAATTGCAAGATTACTAAAGAAGTTATTATTTAAATGCGTTATTTATTTATTGCGTCGCACCTGGTACAATAATATGCGACCATCCGTTAACGGGTGTGCACGCGGACAATCCACCACGCGGCTGATAGCAGAACGTGGTTCGGCCCGCGCGAATGCCAGACGCGTTTTCGGAAAGCGCTCGCTCACAACCAAGCCGAAGTACTTTCTGACCGAACTGACCGCCACATTCCTCGTGCCTCTTCCAGGCGCACACCGCCGAACTATTGCTAACGTATAATTTTCGCGGACTAGCTTGAACCTGCGAAAATAAAAAGATATGGCGCATATGTACCATCTCTTTATTTATTTAATACTTGTGTCGTGTATACGTAGGCAATTAATACTAACCTTGGGATTATTATCGCAAACGAAGGCAGGAATCGTTGTCTGTTGGCAATATCGCATTATAGGCTGCCGTGGGTGATGAGGATGCTCAGGTAGCAGAGTTAACTTGGAATCTTCTATTTGTTCCGTCTTGCCAACGGGAACAATTCTTTGCAACTTAACGTCAAAACACGTCGCATTAGATGATGTGTTCGCGCGCTTTATTAAAGTTTATTATATACTTATTTATTAATTCCGTGATGTGAAAAAAAAAAACGTACTTTAGATAGCTGAGTGGCTTTTTTACTACTACGTAATATTCTATGGGCGACGGTTTCCGGCATCGAGTGTATCGTGTGAGTGGTGTGCGTGTAGAAAGGCTCTCCGTCGATTATTTTTTTTGTGAAAAATAAATCCTGCAACGCCGCCGACGAAGTGTCAATTTTTCTGGGTAAATACAACATTTGATTCGCGGGCACGCGGGATCTGTTGTCGAAGCGCCAATTCTCCCAGTACTGCACCATTTTCAACATTCTTTCCATAAACGTTATGAGACATAATCTGCAAATGAAAAATTTGTAAAAAAAAAAAAAACAAAAAAAAAACAAAACAACAACAAGAACTACAAAATAATGTGTACGGAGTTGTTTTTGCTCATTAAATAATATAATAATATTTACACACCTAAATAAGATACCGTCAATGAACGTTTTGTTCATTTCCATTGGAGATAAGTTGATGAATCTACTAAATGAAAACATATTCTCGTGCGGATCCTCGCTGCAGTGAAGAGCGCGATGAATGTATTCAGCAGCAAATATAAATAACTTATTGTACAGCAGATGATCTTTGGATGGCAGTGCCAGATGCAAAAGCCCTTCGTTGTACAACAACGCGGGCATGTTGTAGGATTCTGTTTGCACGAAAAACGGCGATTTGGCGTCTCTACGTTCAAAAAGTTCGGGATGATTACAGACCTGCAATTTAAAGTATATTACGTTTATATAGCGAAACTATTACAGTACATCAAATCGCGAAGAGCTAAACGGTTTATAAAATAAAAATCAATTGTGTGAATCGGACAGCAGTAATTAGTGCAAAGCTATATTGTGTGTACCTTTCGGAACTGCATGACTAGATTCATGAGATTAGAAGTGAAGTTTTTGTCGTTTGATGTAGTATCTCCTCCGCCTACTGTGTAGTGCAGCAAATCTTCTATTCGAATTTTTTTCTTCAACGCTGAGAACAGAACAAACAGAGAAAACATTTATAAATATTATAAACTCTTGCTATATAGTTCTTACACTTAAGAAAATCAAATAAAACATCGAAATACCTGAGTAAAGCAGCTTTTGACGAGTCGTGAGCGGGCAATACACCATTACTTCGATCTTGTCGGACAGTTCATTTTCCACGTCTTTTTTTATTCTTCGCAACATAAAAGGCTTGAGAATCATATGAAGCCTCGACAGATGTTCTGACAAAACATTTGTGCAACATTTTTAAATAAGTAAATTTTTTTAATACATGACTTGTTTTTCGTTTTCCATAAAACGTTGCATTTTTTTTTTTTTTTTTTTAAATTACTCACTTTCATCTATTCCCGTTTTGTTTTCCGCGTGGCTCTCTATGTCCTTGGAAAACCATTCGTTGAATTCGTCGTGCGAATCAAACAACGTCGGCATGATAAAGTGCAACAACGCCCATAATTCTGCCATACTGTTTTGTATAGGAGTACCACTGAGCAATAGTCTATTACGACAGCTGAATCCAAGTAACAACTTCCATCTCATACTGTTAAAAAGAGAACGATTAGTTATTATAATGTTGTTATACAATACATAAAACACAAAGTAACATACCTGCTTGTGCTTTTTATAGCTTGAGCTTCGTCTAGAATCATGTATTGCCACTTTATTCTATTAAAATATTTGTAATCCGTAATTACTAATTGATAACTCGTTATAACCACGTGAAAAGAAGCTTCCTTTGTGTGCAAGTCTTTCGTGTCCCAGAACTGTCTCAGTATCTTGCGTTCTTGAGGATTACCCCAGTACGGAACCACTTTGAATACCGGCACGAATTTCGCCATTTCTTGCTGCCAATTATGCAATGTTGAAGCCGGGGATATGATCAGAAACGGTCCCCAAACGGAGTATCTCTCGGCAACGTGACATAAAAACGCTATAGATTGTACGGTTTTTCCCAGACCCATCTCATCGGCCAATATTCCACTGATACCCTGATCGTACAGATTCGCCAGCCAATTCATCCCCTTTAATTGATAGCCTTTTAAGTTTCCCTTGAAAATCGAAGGCTGTGGATGCTCCAGATTCTCCGGTGTATCACTAAGACGCAATTCTTGGGACGCAGCGGCTGTATCGAATTGCTTGGTTCTGGCTTTTTCATTGTTAAACGCCTCAGTGGCGTTTTTCTTTGCCTTTTGCTTCATAATTTCGCTGTCGTAATCGTCGATGCCGATTAGTCTTGGATTCTTTTCCTCGTCCAACTGATTCAGTATTCTCAATTGCTCCTCCGCTGAGATTTTGTTTATTTTTCGCGACATGAAGTGAGCGTACAGCTCTGTTTGAGTAATCAGAAAATTTAACTTCCTCTGCTGACGCTTTGCTTCGATAAGTTCCACATCCATTTTACGTTGCTCTTCAGCTTCCTTTTCCAGTCTTCTCCTGGTTTCTCGTTCCACGCGATCGTAACGTTTCCAGTAAGTTTGCATTTCTCTTGTTAATCTTTTTGCTCTCCAGATAGTTTCTTTCATATTTTTTTGAGACTGAAACACACAGGGCGAAGTAAAATAATATGTACAAACTGCAATTCTCCAAGTCAAACATAAAAAACACATTTCAATTCATATTAACCTGCATAGCTTTTTGTCGCCAATACTTCATGCAATGCTGCGCTACTTTTTTACAACTTATCAGCATTTCTTTGTGATTATTGGTTTTTGCCCTCTGTACTTTTCCTAATTCCTTTTTAGACATCATAACCCAGATTTTTCTTCTCCTCATCGTCATCACCTCTACACTTTTGGTATTGTGCTTTTTTCTTCCTCTACCTCTAGGCTGATGGCGCATCATAGTCTCCAATTCGGATTCATCCAATTCTTCTTCTCTGGGAGTAGATTTGTCCCATTCTCCTTCCTCCAAATCTCCTTTCTGAAAAGATTTTAGAATAGACATAACAATTTGTATATACAAAAAGTACATTAAGTATACAGCAATATTACAACTTAATACATACATGATATTCTCCAGATCCACGATGGCGATTAATTTTTTCTTTCTTGATTTTCATAATTTTTTTATCTGGCTTCTTCTCTTTTTTCTTTTTGTTACCTACAATCAGCTTTTGGTGATCTAAAAATCTGTCATAATTTGACAACAAACCAGCGCTATAATACTGATACTGTATGTTCTGAAAAAAAAAAAAAAAAAAAAAAATTAAATGTATTTTTTCATACATCCCATTTTATATATTGATAATAATCTTTAACTGTTATATATTGTCTTACTTCTGGTTTCTGATAAAAACGACCTTGATACTTTTTTCGTAATATGTGAAACTTCAGCATGTCTTGAAAATCTTCTTCTGTAACTTCGCTATCTGAGTCAGAGCCTGATGCGGAACTGTCAGAAGAATCACTCAACAGAATATCCTGTAACCAATGTCGCTCTTCTCCCACACTCGACAGATTGTACAATCTGAACTTATTAAGTCTTGTTTCTGTAAAAAAAGTAATAAGTAATTTTAATGTACCTTAAAAATATAATAATCTTAGATTACACATCAAACTTAAGCAATTATGTACCGACCTTCCTTTCGAGTATGTACATTGTCAAAGTAAGCATCTGAACCATCTGAGGATTCTGATGATACAGACTTGTCATCTTCACTAAACAATTGGAAACAAATGTGTTATTGTGTAAATATATCTATAAATAATGCGCAACAATATAACTTTACAGATTTGTAGACATGTATTACCTAGAGTGTTCTTGAAAAAGATTGTTAATATGTTTCAGAAAAGGTTGTATATTGAGACTGCGTTCCAATCTCTGCAAATGCAATGGTGCAGCCATTTCAGCTTCCAGCTTCATTGTATTTGCCTTATCCGACATTACCTGTCTATGCAACAACCTGGAATTCCAACAATCTAAAACAACGCATAATATGAATTTTAAAATTTTTTAGTATATAAAACCAAGTTGTTTTATTTTTATTTTATACACATATATATATACATATATATACTGCACAAGAGCAATCTATAGATATTTCCTACTGTGAAAATTTTTTCAGTAATACAGGAGCAATTTATAAAATTTTCTAATGTAAAAATAATTTTTCTTGGCAATACAATCCCAGTACCGAGTAAATATTTCTACTGTGTGTCAAAGCGCAGTAAATAATACTTGTAACAACAGATATACATGTATCTGAGTTAGCAAAGTGATATAGACTCTTCTTTCAGAATATACAAACCTAACAAAAAAATTCATAGATAAGTGCGGTACTTATAATAAAATTATAGAAACGGGATTATCGCGTGTGTGAGATACGACGAGAGCCGATTGCGATCTATCCGGGCGCGGATAAATAAAATGTGCATTTTCCCCCGTATCTGAGTAGCGAACCGCAGACGGTACTCCGTGAGTCCTCGCGACTCTGGCGAACGAACAGCTTGTATAACGAGCGCGTGGAACCGTCTGTCCGAGATTGTGCGCGGCTAATTTCATTACATAAGGCAAATGACACGCCGTGTATCAAGATCGGGTGCGGTTATAAAATTTCTACTGTGAGATATAAAATTTTTCGCTAACAGTTTTGACTCTTTCACCTTCCACGTCTTGGTTAAGACGCGGATCCCACTTATCTCGCACCGAAAACAGAGTCTACCACCGGAATGCAATTCCCTCTGTTCACAGCGATATTGGATATATCAGTCGGAGAGGAATACATGATAGGAGGAAGCCTAGAGAACGCAGACATTTGGCGTGCCATTAAAGCGGGGCAGGGATAGGGCATATTGTTCGCCACCATTTTTGTTTTCAGTAGGTGGCGTTGGTTGCAGCTGTGCGCGCTCATCTTTCTGGCAATTTCACGTCAAGAATTGCGGTTTGGATTTTCGATCAATAAATCGCGTTTGGACGCATTGCAAACGCGTGAGAGATGTAAAATCGAATGTGTCAAAATAAGAATTTCCGCGAAGAGGAGCGTCAGCGCGCGTTAAGCGCGGAAGAAAAAAAAACGATAGCCAATCAATATGCTGCTTTTCTATAAAAGCATGTTGTCGATTGGCGCGTTGTTTTTTGTCACACGTAACGCGTTAACGCATTCTGGCTGCGGTTTCAATGCTTGGGCGCACATTTATCTATAGTATACGTGACATGTACTACTAGATAAATGCGCGTTCAAGCATGAACGCAGCCAAAGATGAGGCTACTGATCAAACACCAGCTGTCTCTCTCAACGTTGAAGGACATTTTCTCAACATGGCAAAGGTAAGAAACGCGCAGTTTATACATTCTACATCTGTACCCCCGCACAAATTTTTTTGTGGTGCGTTACGTTACGTCAAGGCCATTCTACATAAGACGCAGACGCAGGTTGCAAGTCGCAGATCTCGCGGAATTGACGATTGACGTTTGTCAACATCAGCCAATCGACTTGCGTGATTGGTCAATTTTGCGAGATCAGCGACCTGCGTTTGCGTCTTATGTAGATAGACCTTTACGTAGGACGGCCTTTAAGTACTGGCCATTTAAACTTAGGCTGCGTAACTCAGAACGCAGCCTTAGATTCGTACGTAAACTTGATCTTTGTTCAACGCGCAAACAAACTCTCAACTTATCACGTTTTATGCTACATTAAGGCTGTGTTCCAAATTTACTGCCAGCACGCTGCCAGTGCTAAAATTGTATAATATATGTGACTTAAACTATAGATCTTTAGCGCTGGCAGTGAATTTTGAAACACAGCCTAAGTTAACTTTGTTTGTGCGTTGAATAAAGTTCAAGTTTACATACGAATCTAAGTTTATGGTTAGTACTTAACGTAACGTACCACGAGAGAGCTTGTGCGGAAGTCCTAACCTTTGTTAACGTCATCGACGTTGATTTAATGGTTCTAAGGGCCATTCTACAATGAGTTGAAAATGTCCCGTCGCCAGTTGCAACTACTAGGAAAAAAGTATTATTTTACGCGCTGCGGTTGCCAGTTGCTGTTGACAGAAGTTAAAAGTTGACCAACTCTCTCTCTCCGGCAACGGGACATTTTCAACTCGTTGTAGACTGACCCTAAGAGCCAATCACGTTCTATTATTACAAAGCAAGTTGATCTGTGAACGCAGCCATTTATTGGCTTCTCATTGGTTACGTTCAGAAAACTCAACGGTTGAGAGATCATCACTTATGATAGGACTATTCTTCAAAACCCGGTGCTACGGTTCCAAAAGTATGATCCAATCACAAGTGATTATCTCTCAACCGTTGTGCAACTGTTGAGTTGTCCGAACACACCCGTTGCACGAAGAGAGAGCAGGTATCGCAAATAGAACAAAATTTCCGACCAAAAAATTTCGTATACACAGTTTATTTTTGCTAACTCTCTCTCTCTCTCTCTCTCTCTCTCTCTCTCTCTCTCGCGTAATTCGGAACTTTATCGAGCGATGCACTTCCCGATCGGGTAACAGCCCTCTCTCGTGTATTCGCATAATCCTGGCTCGTAGAGGTTCGCAAGCCATTTTGTGTATCACCGCATATGTACATACAGGAGGACCAGCTGTGTGAAAATCATCGCTTATCGTTTTGCCAGCTGCGTAATGTCAACAGTCGTGCGATTAACGTAGTGCGCCGTGTGTCGCGTGAACTTCACCGAACGACACCGCGACGGCCGTTGCGGAACGAGGTAAAGGAGGATTTGCACAAGTCGCGCTTACAACGCGCCACACACAGTCTCTCTGCCTAAACAGTCGTGTGAGAATTTCGCAAGAGAACAAAGAGTCGTGTGACCGTCTCTCTGAGCCGAAGAGCACCTTTTATTAACCTTGACCCGTTCGTTTTGACAACAGTGAGTATCGTTCTCGAGAGGAGGACGGGTGTGTTAAAAATAATTCTGCTCGAAATGTTCCGCCAATCATTTCCGCGGTGTGCCGTAACACACCTCATTGACTAATATCTGTGAGATATGTCCATTACACATATGCATATACGTAGGTGTGCGTGAAAGAACAACGCAGTTGTTTTCGTAAAGCACGTATCGGATTACGGATTCAGATTGGATGGTTTAAATTTAACCAATTGGAATTAAAAAAAAAAACAATAAATCTCAAGTTTAATGAACTTTGTTCTAAGTGGTAAAATTTCGATCTCGATCTCAATCTCAATCGGTAGTCTGACGGGGATAGAAGATGACGTGTTCGGAATTGCTGCGTTTTTAATTTTAGTTTCTTGACTCTCGTGTGTTTATGTCGTACATACATATATGCGCATATGTCGTATATATATATATATATGTGTATCCCGTGTGTGTGCGTGTGTGTATGCATGTATGTATATATATATGTATATGTATATGTATGTAGATATGTGTTAAATTCGGGCGAATTTTCTTGTGACGGAATTTATAGGTGTATGTATTGGACTTAAATGTATTTTGGCTATTTTCAGATTGCGAGCCAAGTGATGATACCACATGTGTGAAACACTTTGTGATATTTATTTAAATTCATGGAACTTCTGACACAAAGGATACGGTGGATATTTTAATAATTTTTATGGCGTACTAAACAAGTTGGAGCAAAGACATCCTAGTAAAAAAAATGTACATTTGCCTACCAAATATTTGTGATCACTTTTATCGTGTATATCCTGTTGGTTAGTATACAAATGCGTGTATCTCCGTTATAAATCGAAATTAATCTTATTCTTGTGAGTTATTGTTTTTTTCTTTTTCTTTTTTTTTTTTTTTTGTGTGTTTTAGTACATGTTGTACAGGTGGCTTAAATAAGACAAGATGAGTAACGAAAGTGCAGAAAGCCAGCAGCAGCCTCAGGCTATGCAAGACGATCCGGTCTTGATGCAGCCTATATTTCCCAATACAAATATACTTTTTGTGGATGTATTGAAGGAAAAGATGGACAAGGGTGTGTTGACAAGCCTCAGTTTCAGAGAATACTGGCGAATTTGGGTGCCAAAACTATTCAGTCCAGAACCTAATAGCAACTGTCTACAATGGACTATTAACGAAGAGATAGTGTATAGAATGCTGCTGCAGCCTATGGACGAATTTATTTGCGGCGGAGATCCACAGATAGTTTTGAAAGAACTTAGAAAGATGGAGAATCCGCCATCTATGTGTGGCAAAATGTTTAAGATTGGCGAACCGACCTACAGCTGTAGAGAATGTGGCGTCGACTCGACGTGTGTATTGTGTGTCGATTGCTTCAAACAGTCCGCGCATCGGAATCACAGATACAAGATGGGTACATCGACTGGCGGCGGATGTTGCGACTGCGGCGACACAGAGGCCTGGAAAACCGAGCCGTTCTGCAAGATACATCTGGCGGGAACACAGTCAAAGGACTTGCGCGGCAATAAATTACCTGGTGATATTGCGGAGCGAGCGGTCGTGGTTTTCGAAGCGGTGTTAGAATACTGTTACGAACTGTTGACCATGAGGTATACAGTCGCATTACCTACAAATCTCTCTCTTCAAGACACAACTTTTGATTCGCTCACGCACGATCAGTTGAATGTCTTCGACAGTTACTGCACCGTGCTCTTCAATGATGAACACCATACTTTCGATCAGGTGATAGGCATGCTCGTCCGCATTCTTAAGTGTTCACATCGAGAGGCCGTAGAATATGTAACCAGCGTGGACCGTGAGGGCAGAGCAGTAGTCAAGTGCTCGATGTTCCGAGACTGCAATGAACTACGCGCCGACATCGAGAAGTCCACAAACAGAGGAAACAATCGACCGCTCAAGGTGCTCGTTCTTCACACTCATATAGTCGCTCATCAAACGTTCGCACTGGCCTTGATTGAGTGGTTAAAACAGTTCATAAGCTGTTTTGAGGGTTTTCGTATGCTATTTAGCAATATCGCGCTCAATACGAAATTACCCGACACATCGATCGTCGAAGGAATTCTTATCAGAGATTCGCAGTTGTGGAAATGTGCCAGAACTGCGTGGCATCGGTTGTTTATAGCTGGAATGCTAACAGAATACGAGAGCAAAAAGGCACTCGCGATCGTGTTCACAAACAATTATGGTTCCGTCATGAAAGATTTTATTAAAGATGATCACGATCACGCATATTCGATTGTCTCACTTTCTGTTCAGCTGTTTACCGTGCCGACTTTAGCACATTTGCTCATCTCGCATTATAATGTGCTGTTTATTCTGTTCAACACTTTTATTTCCGAGACTTCTCGGCGCTGTAACCCTGCTGGGAAATTGGAGTTCGAGAGAAACACACCGAATCAGTCTTTCAAACGAGCTCTGTACATACTCTTCGATCTGCGATACTTGTTGAGCGCAAAACCGGACGAATGGACAGACGATTTGCGACGTGGCTTTTTGCAAGGACTTTCATTGTTAATGACATTTCTCTGCAGCATGCAGTCCATGGATGCCGTAATCCGACAAGTCGGGCAACATATGGAATACGAACCGGAATGGGAGTCCGCGTTCAATGTGCACATCAGACTTTCGCCCGTAATCACTCTGGCTTTGGAATGGTGCGGCTCCGATAGACTGGTTCTGCTCAAGGCCTTCACGCTTGTACTAAGAAAGTTACACGAACAACTGGGCAATACGCCAGCACCAAGTATAGTTTGCGAGTTAGCAAATCACAGTGCGACGTGCCTACAATACGATGTAGCAACCGAACCGGTGTCTATACATTTGCCGCTCTCGCGATTCTTGGCCGGTTTGTTTTTGCACTTGGAAAAACACAACTTATTCTATCAATCGCCTGAAATGAATATTCAAGCAAGACCGACGCCCGAACAGATCATTGAACCTGTGCTGATGGCTCAAGTTATGATCTCGCAGGTGCATTCAGGCATGTGGCGAAGAAATGGTTATTCTTTGCTCAATCAGCTCTACTTCTATCACAATGTCAAATGTCGCAACGAGATGCAGGACCGTGACATTGTTTTACTGCAGGTTGGCGCAGTTCTGATCGAGAGCAATGAATTTTTAATTCACGTCATGAACAAGTTCAATCTTTTGAATTGGGCACAACCGGACTTCGAGGTAAAGACTCAGAAGAGTTCGGAGGAGGACTGTATCCGACAGACAATTAGTCTAGTCGAGGAGTTCCTGTGCTTGCTTATTACAATTATCGGCGAACGATACGTTCCCGGTGTCGGTGAGGTTACTGCAGATGATTGTCTAAAGAACGAGATCATACAACAGTTGTGCGTTAAGCCGCTTTCGCACTCGGAACTGACCAGAACATTACCGGAGAATGTCGTTCATCATAGCGACGCTATGGAAAGGGTGGTGATACATGAAGTGGCAGATTTCAAGAAACCGACAAACACGTCGTCGGGAAAAGGTGTGTACGAGCTGAAACCGGAATTGTATGCGCAGCACAATGTATTCTTCTATCACTACACAAAGGAGGAGCACAACAAATCCGAAGAGGCCCAACGGAAGCGCAGAAAGGCTCAAAGTGAATTGGAGTGTTGTCCACCGCCGAAGCTGCCTAAGCTGACCGAGTCATTTAGCTTGATCGTGAATCTGCTGCAGTGCGACGTTATGCTCAACATCATGCAAACTGTATTACTACGCGCGATGAAGCCCAATAGCAAAAGCTTCTCCGAGTCGCAGTTGCATATGACGCTTTATCTGATCGGTTACGCGCTCCACGAACACGAATCAGGTCATTATCCTTTCTTCGCGTTTCCCGAACGGGCGGCTAAGTGGAACATATATAAATTACTCGAGGATCTGTCCAACTGTCCGCGCGTTGATGCTCATAAGGATTTGCTTACGTGGATCTTAACGAAATATCGTGAAATTACTAGCTCAACCGCTGAGAAAGACAGTCCAATGTCTCCTCATTGCGAGCAAACGAGCGACGGCGATACCTCCAGTACACACACTAGCAAGGAGACGGATAAAGAATGGCGAACGAAGATGGCAGCGCAGAAACGCGCCAAGATTATGGCGCAGATGGCTGCTATGCAATATCACTTCATGAAGAAGAATGCCAATCTGTTCGAGGAAGCGATGCTAGACAGCAACAAAGCCAACGATCGTGGATCCGCCATGGATCTGACTGAATCCACATTACAGGAAGAAGGCGCGCCAGTTGCCCTCGGTGCCAGTCAAACCAGCAGGTCGTGCGAGCTAAAGACGTATACTTGCATTCTGTGTCAAGAAGATCAGACTGTAACGGAATCCAGTCCTGCGATGGTAATGGCTGCATTCGTACAGCAGTCCACCGTGCTGTGTCAATTGCAATCCGATTACGTGGAACCGGATGCACTGTTCTTATCCGCCAAGCTCGGTGCGTCGCCGCATACTAGTACATGCGGCCATGTAATGCACTCGGATTGTTGGCAGGAGTATTTTGACAACGTGCTGGCGAAAGAAAACCGTCGACCCTACCGATCGAGACACCCGGCGAGTTTTGACGTAGAGAATCACGAGTACCTTTGCCCGTTGTGCGAATGTCTTAGTAATACCGTTCTTGTGGTCGTACCACCTTTGGGAATGATTCAGTCACCTCCCGAGCGAAAACCGGATATCAGTTTTGACCAATGGATAAGAGTTATGGAACTCACGATAGAATGCAAGCCCAGACAGAGAATCGGTTTGAAAATGGGAGACGGTAAGATCGTCAATCCTATGATTGTTCTCCGCGATGAGATCGAGGAAGCATGGGATGCGTTCGAGACACAGTACTCGAGATCCGCGCCACAACTCGCGCATACAATGGAGAATATGATCCACATGTATGTGGCTTTTGTGCAGACAAAAGGTTTCAATATAGACAGCGATCCAAAAATGCCTTTATTAGCGTGGAAGTCAACAGCTTACACCATTCATGCGATCGAGTTTCTGCTACGCGATATGGAGAAACCGTTATTGGGCGCAATGTCTTCACGGCAAAATGATTGTTTGGAAAATCTGGTGCGTCTGTCGGCTCTTTTAGGAGCGAGTTTTTCGAATCGCACGAACTCCTGGGCGGACCGCGAGCAGATCACCATTTACGCGATGACATTGCTGTCAATAGTTGCTGATGAAGGAGAAAGTGGACACAGTATTTTCGACATTGATCCGTTCGGTTTTCTAGTGTCGCTCATCAACTCGTTACCGAGCATCTTTCAGACGAAAGCTCAAGAAGAGAACGGAAGTCCGCCCGTCATCACCGGTGACGTGTTCGACTCGCACGTGCTGAAACTTGTGTTTCTGTCTCACATAGCGAAGATATTGTTCACGACTGACGTGGTTAACGTTATGGAAGTAGATAGACACGAGGAGACGGATACCGATGAAGCCGATCCAGACTTCGCTCTGTATCATATTCTGGGTATGCGCCTCGACAAAGAGAAAAGCAAAAACGTGTGGCGACAGGTGGAACTCGCTTGTCGGCCGTTTCTTCGTTGTTGTGCTATTTATTTTCATTATGTGTCCGATGTGCCGCCGCGGGAGGAGCTTACGCAGGTGCATGGTGACACGTACGAGAATCTCTGTTTGTATCTAGGACTACCTTCTACCTGTAAATCTCTAATCTATTCGAATTTGGATGTTACCATAAAACTGTTCAAAAAATGGAGAGAACAACCAACTGTTAAGCAGTATCTAAACGGCTACTTGGTTCCGAAAACAATCTTCATGGACTCATTGAAGGTCAAGAAATTAGTGGATCTACCCGACGACTACAGCGATCTCATTAATTCGGTGTCTCAGTTCACGTGCCCGAACAGCGATCGCAGAGAAGATCCGCGCAACCCAACTATGTGCCTGGTTTGTGGCGAAATGTTGTGCTCGCAGAGCTACTGCTGCCAAAAGGAACTGAACAAATTGTCGGTAGGCGCGTGCACGTATCATGCGAGCAAGTGCGGTTACGGCGTCGGTGTGTTTTTGCGAGTGCGTGAATGCGAGATCCTATTTCTGCGCAGTCAGAATCGCGGATCTTTTCTCTGCTCGCCGTATCTCGACGAATACGGCGAAACGGATCAGGGTCTTCGACGCGGCAATCCGTTGCACTTGTGCCACGAGAAATACAAGCAGTTACACCACATATGGTTGAGCCACGGAATTCAAGAGTCTGTGGCTCGCGCTGTCGAACAAACTTCGAACAATCTCATGCCGATTCAGTGGCAACATTTATAACTCTAACCCGTCATTTAGCTCTAAAGAAGAAAATAANAAAAAAAAAAAAAAAAAAAAAAAAAAGTTATGATAAAAAGGAGAGAGACTTTTACGCTTAGCCATAAACAACAAATGTAGCAGCTTAGGTGATTGTGATCGTTAATCGTCCATGTGATTCGATCCGCTGCAACAAGAGATCGATGAAGTTAATTTATTTATTCTAAGAGAATTGAGCTTCACCAAAAAATAACAAAAATTTTGGACGTTGTTTCATCACTTCTCTTCTCTCTCGCTAAATTATAAACGCCGTTTTAGTTGGTTTCACAGTTCACATCAAATTTATATATATTTTTTTTTTTAGATTAGATTCTTAGATTTCAGAGTTAACGGAAGTCTGTTATCTGTTGTGTAATTGTAAACTAAAAAAAAAAAAAAAATTTACAAATTTGTTTATATTTATTAACAAGAATTGTTGCGTCTCGGTATATTTTGTTGTTTTTAAACTGGATCGGATCCGCGATTAAACTCAACGCTCGACCGATTGTTACGTATTATTTACAGTACTTTGCAACGACTCGGGGAATTTTCTACAATAATAATTGTACAAGTGAATAATGGATTTTCAGATTACTTTTGAAAACTTGGAACAACAAGCGAATAATCAAGCTTTATATCATTTGTCGCTGTGTGAAATCTCGTTTAAAAATTTATTCACTTTTCCACGAGAGACATTTATTTGCTTTGTTATTTGGTTTTCTCTCATGGAAAAGCAAGTAGAATGCAGCGCACACGATGATAAGCTCGCGAATTTGCTGAGCGATGCATTGTTATGAATATAAAAGCGTGTGAACAATCGCCAGTTGTTCTAGGTGGACAAGTCTCGCTTTTTTCATTCAGCTCTTTTATCTCTGATTGGGGTGTTAGCTTGAGAGATATATATCCCGATGAAAGTTGTTTTCGCTGCCATAAAACTTGATTGTAAATGTCAAAAACAAACTGTAATGCCATTTAAATGTGCGTTTTGATTTTTGCGATTCTCTCTCACAGAGAGAAAAGACTTCGAAAAAACGCAACGCTTCGAAAAAACGTCAACAATCGCGCGTGATAGACTATTGTAAACTTTGTGAAAGAAATAAAATCTTTGAAAGTAATATGTGTCATAAATGTACGTGCAAGAAATGTTTTTTTTTTTTTTTAACACAAATAATTACGTAATTACACACAAATTAATACACATATTAATTCGAAATAATTTTAATTAACGCTATCCCGCCGGTAGTTTCGGGGGCAGAACTTTACGCGACAACGGGTAAAATTCGCGAGATATCGCAAAAAAACAAACTGCTACGAGTGTTGAACCAATTGAACATTTTTCAATGCAATTTTGTGAGGAAAGTATTAATTTTATTAAGTATCCAATAAGTAAGTTTTCGAATTAAAATTAATTAATGTGTGTATTAATGTGTACACTTTGAAGATCAAATATTTTGCATGTACACTTAGCGCACATAGCTCTCAAATACTTTATTTCTCTCTTAAATGAAAATTAACAGAGTTTTTATTTTGATTATTTGTAAAATTTATGTTTGCTGAAGAAAAAGATTTTTAATATAACAATTAAAATTGAATTAATGCGTGACGTTTGTTTTCTCTTTTGTTGTTAGTCTCTTCGAATAAAACGTCCTGTATGATTTCAGAACGACAATATTTGATTTTTGTCACGCGACAGTTTTGCAAACGAAAAAGTTATGAAATAGTTTTTTTTAAAATATGTTTTCGTATATAAACCTTCATCATTCAGTTGATGATTCATGCGTCCGTGAAACAGTGAAGAAAGAATAAATTTGTAAATAGCTATTGATGAATTTATCAAGAACCTGTAACGATTACACCTGATTGATTTATCAAGATCTATTATACCTGATTATACCTATTGATGAATTTATCAAGAACTGTGTAATCTGTCATTTGTGTATATCATGATCAGCCATAAGAAGACGACTCTGATGGAATACATTTATAGTTTGTCAGCGCGCTGTGGATCTTTATCTTCTTATCACATCATCGAGAGAAACGTATTTATATTTTATGAAAAGATAGATTAACCAAGTTATTGTGTGAAGTATTTGGAAAAGGGAGCAAGGAAAAGAGAGAAAGAGAGAGAGAGAGAGAGAGATTGCTGTGTGTAACACGCAAAAGATGCGCGCGCGAGCGTAACATTTATTACGTTTTGATCGAATATTTGGATTGTTTGAATAAAGTCACACAATGTGTATACCTTGTCCAGTTTTTAGCAATACGCATAAGAGTTTGTGCCGCTGTAATTGCTTATGAGATATATAATTTTATTAATTAGAGCGTTTTAAGTACTTGAGAAGAGTATATGAAGTATATATACTTTTATATACTTATGTACTTATATAATACTTATACGTTATACGATTTGCATATCGTATTTGTTAGGAATAAGAAGGGAAAAGTGTCTCACATGTATAAATAATTAATTCCTTCTATATATTTAGAGATATATATCATACAAAAATGAAATGATCATTTTTTTCTCTAATAGTATAAACTATCCAAAAAAAAAAATTAATCTTGAGAAGTGTTACTTGATGATTGCGCAATTTAAAATATACGCGAGAAGAGAAATTAATTTGAATAAATTTTTATTATTTTTATTTTTATTTTTTTTTTTTTCAATCAATCAATTTCTAATAAAGTACAACAAAACATCGAAATTAATTTTTGATTATGAGAAGATATAAATGATTATGTGTATGTATTTTTAAAATCTAGTATAACAGGTGGTTTTTTGTATATAAATAATATTAGATTAATTTCAGTTTTTCTTTTTTTAGTTAATTTGGAGTAAAAAGTTTAGTTTTTTAACAAATATTGTTTTTAGGAAATTTGATACGCTGTGCTCAACACACACACACACACATTATTTCCTTAATAAATTAAAAGTTTAATAGAAAGTAAAAGATCATGTTTTATTAAAAATATCAAATATAGAAGATTAAAAAGAAATGTTCTTTGTGTATTACCATATATAAACTTTTATCCATATATAAACTTTATATTATATAAATATACAACATTGTATACCAACCATGCAATTAGGTTTTAAAATTCGTTTCATTCATTTTTAATTAAAATTATTAGATTTGCTCTCTGTATATGTATACATATACATATATCTTTCATAATTCATGGCTACATTCCGATATGTCACGCCAGAGAGAAAACTGAGAGCGGCCAGGGCCATACGAAAAACTAATAGCTTTTCCGCTCTGCAAGCCGCTATGTCCACAGGTGGTGCACATTGGCATCTAAAAGTCAAAATAATATTCAGGGAAATAAAACAAATCTTTGGACTCGTGCACGTAGCACAGAAAAACCCACATAGTGGACATACATAGTACGGAATAGAACCACGTTTGGACATACGCACCGACAAGTCGATCGTGGACATGGCCACGTAGTTGTCAATGTGCACCATGTGGACGTAGCGCTGGCTTACAGGGAAAAGATATTACAGTTTTTCATATCGTCCTGGCCGCTCTCAATTTTCTCTCTGCGTTTCCGCTTAACCTCACTGGATTTTGAATTGTTGCTCTCGCCAGATCTCATCAGCTCTCACGTTAAAGCTTTCGGAGAGGTGTCTGTTGCAAAATTACGTTATGATTATCTGACTTAGGTGATAAAGTAATTGAATGCGTCGTTTGAAATTTGGCGAAAGTGAAGAAAGAAAAACAAGAAAATGTTCAAAAAGTATGTGTGTTACATATTGACATATAATTTAACCTATTTCTAATATAGAGAACAATATTTATTAGACAATTGAAATATATGGTTTATGCTAAAAGAAAAGAACTTTCAGCATCTCTTAAGAATGCGAGACAAGAATAACACGTTTCAATAATAAAGTTTCAACACAGATTTAGAAAAAAAATTAAAATTTTATAACAAAACATGATAGTGCGTGTGTGATATATGTATTCATAAATAAAATACTTGTTTCCATTAAATTATTCACGTTTTTATTAAAGAAAAAACAATGTGTTCTTTCATTACCAACACTTTCCCTAGGTTTGATGAGAGAGACAGTATTTCTGGAATTCAACAATTGAAATCGTCTGTTCAAAAAGGAATTCGTTCAAAACTTCTGGAGCTGTATCCTCATCTAGAGAATCATATAGATAATATTATACCAAAGAAAGATGCCTTTCGCATTGTAAAGTGGTAAGTTTTATCTGTGCAAAATTTGTCTAGTGACAACAATACAGTTGTATTTTCAAACATTACTTTTTTTTTTTATCAGCCATGATCACATAGAGATCATAGTAAATGCAGCAGGAGATTTGTTATTCTTCCGTCAACGTGAAGGTCCATGGATGCCCACTTTGAGATTATTACACAAATGTGAGTCTTGTTTGTTGTATTAGTTTATTAAATGGAAAACCAAAATGGAAAAAATTTCATGATAACCGAGACATTTCTTTTTGTGATGTTAAAAATTCCCAAATGTTTTCAGATCCATTCTTTTTACCAATGCAACAAGTTGACAAGGGTGCGATTAGGTTTGTTCTTAGTGGTGCAAATATAATGTGTCCTGGTTTGACGTCAAAAGGTGCTAGAATGATGACAGTTGAGAAGGGAAAAGTCGTTGTATCCTTTAATGTGAATCTTTCAGATATTGATAGTATGATTTACTATGCAGTTTGATTTGGTCAAGATATATTTAAACTTTAACTCAAAAGAGATATGTGTAGGCTGTTATGGCAGAAGGCAAGCAACATGCATTAGCCATTGGCATAACAACTTTGTCGACGGAAGACATGTAAGTCGAAATGATTTTCTTGATGTTCACTTGTAATCACATATACTTCTTTTAACGTATATGCATTATAATAATTAAAATTTTCCAATTTTGCAGTTTAAAAGTGAACAAAGGAGTAGGAATAGAAAACTGCCACTATTTAAATGATGGACTTTGGCAAATGAAACCGGTAAAATAATATTGACGATTAAAAGAAGATAGAATGAGAAAATCTTTCTGCATACAACATTCTCATTTTACCTCGCAACGCAACAAAGGTCCAATTATTGTTATTATGTGAAACGTAACAAACACGCGTGTCCGTAGTGTTGCAGGCCATAATATAATTAAGGATTACTATTGCGTATTGAATTTTTATTGTGTATTTAATGAAAGATTACTTTGAAAGTATATTTGATGATATAATGTAAGAGTAAACAGAGATAGTCTCAAAATACACGCGTGTGTAAAATATGCTACTTAATAAATCATCAGATGAAACTTAAGCTGGTCCCGACTTAGCGTCTACTTGACCCTCTTGATTCTCTGTAGGACCGGAGCGTTCGTTCTCGCAATGTCCTGCGGGTGAAGAGTAGGAAGCAGGATTGTTAGCTTCAGGAGCCGCTGCAGAAGCAGCAGCAGCAGCGGCAGCTGCTGCTGCTGCTGCCGCTGCCGCTGAACCGCTAGGAACATTAGCATTGGCGTTGCTACTCTCAGGAGGGACTGTATGGGGTGATTGAGGATGATAATGAGGACTGTGAGGACTGTGAGGACCGTGACCATGAGGACGACCCATTGGATGAGGCGGATACTGAGAATACGGCTGATGATAGTACGGATGAGCATACTGATAAGGTTGATGATACGGTTGTTGCTGAGAATAACTGTAAGTGGGATGTGGCGGTCGTGGAGCAAGTGGCACGTTCTGAGGCTGCTGCGGACCAGGCGCGGACTGATATTGCTGACCATACGCTTGATTAGGTGGCATCATCTGCGGTGTATGCGGATTTGTTACTGGTCCCTGTGGTGGTAATACTTGCGGCGCACCCGAAGAAGGTCCTTGTGCTGTCGCTGCCTGATGCGGCGGCATCGAATGATTCGGTAACATTCCTTGCTGATGAGGATTATGCTGTTGAATCGGCAGCACCGATGCGGATACGAGTGGCATACCACTTGACGGCGGTGGTGGCGGCGGCGGTGTAGAATTCGCGGTCGCATTTGCGCTCGCGACTACTGCTGCGACTGCAGCCGCAGCGGCGGATGTCGTAGTTGGTTGTTGTTGTTGCGGCGGTAGTACCTGTGTTGCCATTGGTGATTGTTGTTGTGGCTGTGACGATAACTGTTGTTGTTGTTGTTGTTGTTGTTGTTGTTGTTGCTGCTGCTGTTGTTGTTGTTGTTGTTGTTGTTGCTGCTGCTGCTGCTGCTGCTGCTGCTGTTGTTGTTGTTGTTGTTGTTGTTGTTGNTGTTGTTGTTGTTGCTGCTGCTGCTGCTGCTGCTGCTGCTGTTGTTGTTGTTGTTGTTGTTGTTGTTGTTGCTGCTGCTGCTGCTGCTGCTGCTGTTGAGACGGCGGTTGTGGTGGCGCCTGATGCTGCGGTGGCGGTGGCTGATGCTGTTGAGGAGGCGGCAGTTGATGCTGCTGCGCCGGCGGAGGTGGCTGATGCGGTGATTGCTGAGGTGGTTGCGAAGGTTGATGCTGCGGCGGCGTAGGTGGAGGATGTTGAGATGTTTGCGTCTGTTGCTGATGCGGATGTTGTTGAATCGGATTCACCATGTTGTTGCAGTACATTCCAGGAGGATGCTGTTGCTGATTGATGTTTGCGTGTATAGCTGATGGTGGCTCTGGTTTGCTCTCGTTATACGGAGGCGACATCTTCTTGTTCATTTCAACATTGGATTTATCAGTACCACCAGATTTTTTCTCGATCGAGTCGTTGTCAGAAACCTAAATAAAAATTGAATAATTCTTTTAAAAGATATCGGTGTATAATATTTATATAAATGCTATTCATTATTATTACATCAGGTTGAGTTTCGTCATTAAGCGATGCAGGAGTTGGGGTTGGAGTGGAATTCGGAGTAGATTCGCTAGACGCTGGTCCGTCCGAACGATTCTCCTCTATTCCTTTTAATCTTTCTCGTCTGAGAGCTTCGTATTGCCGTTCCACCATTTTGTTAAATGTCTCCTCATCAACTGCTGGTTTACAGTGCTGCAAGAGAAAACAATTATACAGATTCTACAACATTCTATTCAAATTCAGATTTAAAGAGTTTTTATTGTACCTTCTTTAATTCTTCTTGGAATATTTCGCTAGTTTCTATGAATTTGCGTTTCTTTGCTTCGAATTTTTCCTCAATTTGTTGCAATTCTGCTTCAAGCTTTTTCTGTAAAATATACAAGAGTACAATTTAGTTTATGATGAAACACGAAAAACACAAAACAATTACACGCGTTTATCACATACCTGATGCATCGTTAAAGATTGTACTTGACGGCGTAAAACCTGCATTCTTTGAGTTGTAACTACAGAACGTACATCTGGAACAACGGTGTCGCTAAAGATTTCATTAATCAGTCGATGGTTTCTCGTGTAACGCGAATATGCTACATGTTTCACAGAATATCCATCATCTTGATCTGTAAAATTAAACAGAAATTATATATATATAACATGTAAAAAAACGTTATTTGTAATATTTACTATTATTCATATTACCATCATCATCTTCAGCTGGTAAAATATCAATTCTTCTGTCTTGAGCGGCTTGACTCTTACTGCTGCCGGATGAACGTTCATGACTTTCTCGATCATCATTGTTTTGTTGTGCTGCACATAATGCTGCATGACACAATAAAAAAATATTAATATAAAAATTATATTTTACATTACATCATATAACATAACATTACATTTATAATATAAAATACTTTTACCCTCACTTTTTATCATAAATCTTGAAATTATCCATTTATTATAAATTATTTATATTTACCAGATTTTCCTCGATTCTTGGCTGCTATGTAAGCTAAATATGCAGGTGAATTGTGATAGGTTTTTAAACTTTTTTCATATTCCACCTGTATCAAGTAAAAAGAAATAAATACACACATGTATGAGTTAACAAATTCAAATAAAAAAATGTATATAGGAAGACTCATATATGTATACCTTCTCAGCCTCATATTCCTCAATAAACTCCGTCTTATCTTCTTCTGGCAAATCTCTCCACATTTGCCCAATGATCTTTCCTATCTCCCATAACTTTAATTCTGGATTCTGAGCTTTTACCTGATCCCATACTTTTCTGCTATATCTCATATATGGCATAAGAGGCTTCTCTGGTGGTTTAGGTGGTTTTGGCATACGAGAGTCAGCCTAATAAAAAAAAAAAAAACATCTAGTGTAAGTGAAATAAAACTTTTTGACAAGATAAATTATATATAGAATACTGTACGATTAAACAAATAATATATTTAACATAATTCTATCTTTTATAAATGCACATACATTAGTATTTTTCCCAACTTTCTGAGGTGTAAAACCTGGATGGCTATGGGGAGTTTGTATAAATGGATTCTGTGTATCTTTCTAAAAATTAAGAAAACACATCATTAGAGTTATAAATAGCAATTAAAACACAATCTTACAATAATAAATGTTCACTCACACTATTTGTTGAACTACTTGAACTCCCACCAGAAGCTCTTATACGTTCTGTAGCAATTATAAAATAAGTGTCAAGTTTATCTCTATAAAGTTACATTGTATCACGTAGAGTAAAAAATAAATAAAAAATGTACTTACGGTTCGACGCTACAATATTTGAAGTAGCCATTGCAACTTGTTTGTAATTAGTTGGCAAAGCCATTTTGTATTATGTTCGGATGAGTCGTTTTATTAAGAATATAGCGAGGTTAGCAACTAAATCTCGATACCGATCACGTCTCTGCTTTGATGTCTCTGCTGATTTCAGAAAATTTTTGTTGTGTTTAACCTGAAAAGATGAAACACGATGCAACAAAACCTACTTCACAACGAGCTCGAACGACCGATGGGCGTCGCAAAAAATTACACATACGTCGATGTTCGAGTTTCATTGTACAATATTGAAAATAATGTCAAAAGAATCACAAGTCCAGCTACAACTATCGAATAATTCAGTGAAAATACAAATATTTTGACATTTATTCTGAAAATCACCAAAATACTCAAGTAAACATATGTATGTATGCAGCACAGTAATGCATGCATACTACATACGTATATAGGGTTCTTGCTTGCCCGTTGACTCAACTGTTTATTGGTCAGTGTAGTGGAACTAAGATGGCGGCCAGGAAATGTGACGCGTGTCGACCAATGATAATAGACATTTGATTGGCACGAGCCGGCTTCTTCCGTCGATCGCGATTGGTCGATGTTGAAACGAGTATGCGAAATTTCTGAGCTGGATATTTCTGACAACGAGCTTTGACATATCGTTGTTATTTTGCATATATGTAGGTATATGTATACATTTATATAATATGTGGTTTTATATATATATATATATATATATATATATNATATATATTTATTTATTTCTAATTAAATATTACATTTAAAGATTTTAAGGAAAAGTCAATAATATTGAGAAGCTATGGTTATTCAAAGTGCTATGTCATAAGATGTTTGGCACTTTCTTTATAAACTGGATTCTATTTTTTCTAAATGCAATAACAAAGATCGGCAATATTGGTAACATGTCTCTCAGAAATATTAAGAGGTTATCAGATAAGCAAATTGTGTATGCATCCAGATCATACAGCAATATTGTTAAAATTCTACAAAAATTTGAAGTTTTATAAAATATATCATTCTTGATAGAATAATTTTATTAAATTTGTACAGTGAGATATATGTTTCTTCACTGTTACATAGGTACAGTGTTTTTGATCCTTATTTAATTTGCTAAAAAAAAAAGTTCTCTTTTCTGCTTAATGTAAGATTTCTAATTTAATATAATGTCATTAATATGTTCAAAAACTCTGTACTGTTTTTCAAATTTGTGTTGTGATGAATATTGTGATGACGTATTTGTATGGTTTACTCATGAGGAATTTAATTTGTATATAATATGTCATAGATTGGTTTTGGCAGGTAATGGTTGCATAATGCTTGCATTCTTTCACTGCGCGATACAGGTGTATATCGTCGCATTGGAAAAGTTTTTACTACAGAGTCCGTCAAAGTTCTTGTAACAGCAGTCAGATCTGCTTCTGGTCCCTGTGTATATTTTTCCAGGGCCAACATTTCCGCCTGAAACAGTTGTTGACCATATTCCTTGCGAGTCTGTGGATCCAATTGAGTCCACATGTCTCTTGCTTGTTCCAACAAGGCGGCATTATTTTTCAGCCACGCGTTACCGGACACATATTCGCCGGTTTCAACGATCACGACGTCTACTCCCCATCTTCGCATCTCTAGTCTCAGGCAAGATCCCCAGGCTTCTACAGCAGCCTAAGACATATTTATAATCTTCTGTATTGATCCGCTCAAGCTTCTTTATTAATACTTCCAGTTTCATAGACAGATATATTAGCTGCAATGTAATCAGTATGGAAGGTTTACCTTAAGCGCGCAGTAAATGCCTCGAACGGGACTCGGTATCCGTGCCAGAAGGCTGCTCACAAGAACAATTCGACCCTTTGACCTCCTGACCAAAGGTAGAAAAACCTATCGGATAGTTGCGTATTACGTCATGAAGTTTCTTATCTTCTGACATTTGTATAACGCTTGAAATACCTGAGTCAAACGCGCCAGGCCGACAAAGTTGATGTCTATACTTCGTTTAAGGACAGATGGGGGCACCCACTCGCATTCTCCGAGCGTCACCCAAGCGGCGGCATGCACGAGTGCCCATAGTCCTGAAAATAACATAGTAATGACGTAGAGATAATCCGTTACAAAACAGATTTATAACATGACGCTTTAAAAGATAGAACGATATAAACCCGGAGCTCCATCGGGTAGATTTTCGTTCACATATAGAAAGCACGAGTGTATGTCACGTTCGCTTGTAACATCTAACTGTAGCACGTGCAATCTTCCGGATGCGTCGTCTTTCAATTTCTGCATAATCTCTTCGTTCTCAGCTTTATTGGTGAACCCAGCAAATACGGTAAAACCCTGAAAAAAAAAAAGAAGCTGCACATATTGTTTTTTAAATTATTCAATTCTAACATATTCCACGCGTTTCTTGCATTACCAGATCATCCAGTTGTTTAGCCAGAGCATATCCAACTCGGGAATCGCAACCTGTGATTAGCACTGCTTTTCCTGCTGCAGTAACCTGTTGCATCAAAATGATTATGCATGCTTGAAAACACAATGTTTCTTATTGAATTATGATCCGATAGCGGAACTTTGCAATCCTTCAAAGCCACTCAACAAGAAATAAAAGTCTCAAAGCCTTTTGTAAAAAGGTGTGAAAAAAGTATAAACATGATAGATGCATTATGCACTAATCGTGTGAAAAAAGTTCAAAGGTCTTGATCAGGCCTGATGCGAAAATATATAAAAACTCAATCACAAAGGGCGTTTGAACTTTTCAAATATCCGCGAGTGTTTGACATTATAAAAGGTTCAGGAAGATATGATTTTGTCAAAGGAATTCAAGATATAAATTTAATTTATAGGTCAGAGAATGGTGGTATAAAATCTTGTTTGTTCGACTGTATAAATTGGTTTTTTTTTTTTTTTAATATTATTACGAAATAGAAAACTGTAATTGAGAAAAAAGAGAAAAAGGAAAATGAATTTTCTGTTGTATATAATTTGAGAAAAAGTAACAATGTAAATTTTACCTTCAGATTGTGATAGAATAACGTAGATCCTACAGATATGACCAATAGTAATAGGAAGAGCATAAAGCTAGATGTTTGTGAAATCCCAAAAATGTTCAATATCGTTGCCAGGATGACTGCAATCGCATGTGAGAATGCTATGGGTAGCAGACATCTCTCTGCTAACTCCCATGTTTGGCTGTCGTCGGGATCTTTATTTCCACTCGATGATGGCATTCTTTTATCCAAATTTTATAATCAAAATCTTAGCCAAATCATCCGAATAGATTCCGCGTTTCACCTAAGAGCCCTAACTGGGCTATGTCTGAGCTAACTTTAAACTTAAAACAGTGTCCAGTGTCATTTGATCTAAATTTAACTACAGTGCTGTGTTCTAAGTTAAAAGATCCTGGCAAATTGCGATGTTTCAGAAAAATTTATACATTTCTATAATTGTGATATATTCCTTATATTTATGTATAACATTTATTAATACCAATAACAATTTAAATTTAACTTATTGCATACAGATATTTCCTACAGAATAGATTATAATATAATAAATGTGTATAGTGAATATATATATATTATACAATATATACATAAATGTTTATTGTACATGTTATGTAATAAAATTATAACACACGCAAGATAATAAACAGAGAAAACATTTTTATATATTTATATATTTTTGTGTTTACAAAAAGTTACAATTTGTATATTTTTAAAATATTGTGTAATATACATATGTATTACATAATAAATAATAAATAAATGATATATGATTGTTTTGTATGTTTTTTCATCGTTATCGTAAACTTTTAATTTAATTATTTCAATAATAAATAGAAAACAATCTAATTTTATAAAACGTTCAAATGTAATAAAACACGTTGATTTGGTTCAATTTTGTGTCTAGGTCAGTTTTATTAATTCAGCTTTATGCAATTTAGTAACTAAATATTGCAGAGTCATATTTTTGCTCTCAAGTTCAGACAAAGAGATCAATAGGGGCACGTGCCGCGAATTATCTCCGCTGTTTTTATGTGCGCGTACATCCGGAGGTCATCTTCTCCATTGACAATGCACATGTATTTTTGTAAATTTCTCGGCTCGCAAAGTTAATAAAAAAAAAAAAAAAAAAAAAAAATGTGCAATCATTTGTGCGCGCGGAGTGGGGTGGATTATTGATTTCTGTGTTGCCGCGGTAGGGAGTTGGATAGATAGACACGTAAGAGTAAGTCGGTAGGGTGGATACTGAGTCGGGGTGTCTCTTGCGCGCATATACCTGCGGGAGAGTCTACAAGGGGTATAAATAGAAGGGGTAGTTGCACCGTTGACCCAGTGTTGGGTTGACATACGGTCAGTTCAGTCACTCGAGACATCACACACATATACACATACATACACTTATTTTCTTTCTTTCTCTCTCTTTTTCTCTCTCTCTCTCTTTCTGTATCTGTCGCGCCGCACAATTGCCACCGCCTTCCACTGATCTTTTTATCTGTGTGAATTGCTGTGAACGCTACACATAAATAACCCGTTTTCAACTCAAGTTCTCATTTAATCAGGTCGAACCAACGCTACCCCGAGTACTGCCCCCTTTCATACTCGCTCCTGTTTCTTCCGAGCGAACATTTTGTTATCCAGAGAGGACCACCACAGCGTTACGCCTACCACATCATCGACGGGATAGATTTATCAATCGACGTTAAAAAAAAAAAAAAAAAGAAGAAGAAGAATACACCTGTACATCGTGTTCACACTGTGTAACAGTGTTTGTTATCTATCGCGCAAGGGCGTATTCCCTCTTCACCTGGTGTCATTATTGGACGCGCGAATTATTCAAAACTCTTTCCGACACATCGTCGAAGCACCGACCAACTAATGTGCAACGAGAATCAGGCCTTAGCAGTCAATTTTCGCCGAGAAAGTAAATTCTTTCTGACTTAGACGGTTGTGCTTTATTGTCTTTTGTGGGCGTCGAATATTGTGATACAATTTAGTTGATTGTTTGCGACCAGCAAAGTTAACATTCTGCTCTCGCTAATTGCTCGTGAGAAAAAATATGTCAGAGACACAAGGAATCACGCAAGCAATGGGCAATCCTTACAAAATAGTTGATCATACCAGAGAACGAAGAAAGGGCATCACCGCTTCATCGCTTAAGGAGCTGACCAATATTGCGCGCAATCGTCTGGCCCTGCCTGTTGACGCGGATCTGACGATCGTGCTCGAACAGGATGGTAAGATAACATTCGCATATACTATCTAGTATCATTGAAATACATGTACATGTATACGTAGTTGTTAATTTATGTATTACATCATTATAAAAACATTTGTACGTTATAAAAACTAATTAGCAACTTTTACAAACATCTTTATTGTAAATAAAATCGCCTCCTTATGTTGGTAAACATTAATTTTACATACAGGAACCGAAGTAGACGATGAAGAATATTTTGCCACGCTAGAAAGAAATACGAGTTTGATGGTACTGCATGGAGATCAAAAGTGGATTGCTGCCGGAAGCAGTAAGGCGTCTCGTTATATCGTTGTGGACGACGTGGACAATGTGGAGGGCAGTTCACGAACTGATAAAATTCGACGACGAACACCCATTGAGCCTTTGGTGTCGTCATTGCACGGCGATCCGTCGCATATCTCGCTACTTGGGGGAAACGACTTGGAATTACTCAGCGACATGGATCCTGATAGTTTAGCTGATATAGTGCCTGATAGGTAAGTGTGATAAGCAATCACGGTATATTATTGCATAACTTTATCTTGAAAAAACAGTATTATAAGTTAAATGTTTTCTGATATCGTTTCAGACTTTTCCTCGAACAACTGAAGGAAGCTTCAGGTAGATTCCTGGCGGAGAAGCGACAGGCGCAAGAATCCATGGCTCTTCTTCAAATGTACGCAAGTGGTGGTGAGATGGAGCGAGCGTAGGCCATGTGGGGGGTGGGCGCCCTCACATTGGCCAATATGTATAGAGTGCGACGTCGCATATTCTACAAAGGTCGCCAACTGCAACAGACTTTGATCCTGTTCTGGAATTGAGCCCATCTTCATTTAAACAATAACAGAGTAACTGAGAATACACAAGCATTAGCTTGGAGAATCTGGAGAACAAGTTCGCAGAAACAAGTATACTGTACAGAGATGACACGAGAGAGTAGCTAACATGGTTTGTTCGACAATTTAGCATATTAATGCACAGATTCCGTCTTATATATAGTTGACGTAGCAATTCTGTTTTTTTCTTTTTTTTTTTTTTTTTTGGTAGAATTTTTTAATCTATAACATATATCTATGTACACACACAACATGATATTTTCAGTGGCACAACTATGCTTTGGCAATATACTTTACATCCTTTTAGTGAACGTACGGAATTGCTTTACATAACGTAAGATACGTTGCTAATACTGAAATTATATATATAATATATATAATTTATATATATTGTATATATAAATTGCGCATATATACATGTATATATATGCATGAGCAAGTTAGCTATTAACTTATCTTCTGGATATACACAAAGAGAGAAGCTGCACAAGTAGCATCTTAAAGTGGATATTCTGTCGCAATGTCGCCATATCAAATCGCAGCGGGACGTGTTTTGTTCGTGGAATTTTTGTACTTAGATACGTCATATACCGAGATTTAGTTCAACGAAGATCGATGGAATATTTAAGACTGAATTTATAGCGAAAAAAAAAACCGAAAAAGCCCTCATTCAAATCACCAATTCATTGTACACTAACATTAGTGACGTAATAGCGACGATAAAACAAAAAAAAAACCAAAAAAAAAAAAAAAGAATCGATATCAGCCCTTTGATACCAAGCAAAGTTGTGCATTTGATAAAGAAAATCGATGAAACTTGCAGAAAAGAAAGAAAATAGGACAGGTGTTTCTGACAAGACTACGCATACATGTAAGCTATGTATAGGTACTAAATAATTACCAAGTTTACAATTGTGTACCAACAAGCAATGTCGCATTTATATTCATTTATGTAATTCTCAAGTTACAAAGTACGAAGTAACGCAATATACATATTTACACAATACATTTTCTAAAACCGACATAACGAAAGTGTATGTCTACTCTCTGCAGAAATGCTCTGTTTCAATATCGTACTGTTCTTTGATAATGTATATCTGTAAAACATGATTACTCCTCTATGTGAACTGCATTATGCATATTTATATTAGAAAGTCATAATACCATCGCATTTAAATCATCGACATAATTTTGAAATGGAAAAAAAAAAAAAAAAAAAAAAAAACGTAAGGATCAGTATAGGACTGATTGCTATCTATCTTCTAAATCAAATGTCGTTAAAATCCGATACAACACATATATTTAGTTTCGCAAATTAATCATAAGGTATTAGTTTATAATGAATTGACGTGATTGATACCTTTTCTCGAGATAAAGTAAAATTATGCTAGAGAAGAAAAAAAAACATACAAAAGAAGACACATCAAATAGTACTGCCAAACAAAGATCAATCAATGCTCAACAACGCGTTCCCGATTATAATGAGAACGTGCGATGTTTTTTTTTTTTTTTAAATATTCGCATCTAATGCGCGGTATATCACAAGGATGGCATTATATACTAATACACGTACTCTCTCATCGCTACCGAGTATATCTTAGAGATATTAATAAGCACTAATAAGTTTTAAAAGTTAAGTTTTAATGGAATGCAGGAAATTGTCGTCTATGAGTTGACGTAGAGCGTTGGAGGTGTCTTTTACTCGAGTAGACGCATTGCGCAACTGACACACAGCCTCCTGTAACACCAGCTCACTTCTCAGCAACTGTCGATTAACAGCTGATAATTCTTGCACGTTGGTTGCGATTACGCCCTCGGTCACTTGCAGAATGTTTCTGTCCAAAGTTTCATTGCATTCGTCTGTTCGAGTTTTAACGTATGTGTCAATTTAAATAACGTTCAATATTAACGGACAATTATATGTATATCAATTTTTTTTTTCAAATTTTGAAATATAATTTATTGTTTGTTTCACAAGTGGCTGTTTTTATAAGAAATGAATATGTAAGAATTTATTTGTACAACATAAAATCAGATAAATATTATCAGATAAATATTATACACTTGTGCAACTGAGTTTTAGATGCAGAAATTAAGTTAGGCAAAACATATGTAAAAATCACTGAAAGATATTAAGTTATGTATATTCTACACACAGCAGTCTCATATAATACTGTTTAGCTATAGTTGCACATTGTACTGCTATAACATTAATAAAAGAATGTTGACAAAAACTATCACTTTTTTGTAAAAATATTTTGTTGATAATAGCAATGAAAAAACTTTCTCTAAAAATGTAAATTTTTATGTACATGTACACACACACACACATGCACATAATTAATTAAAAAACAAATTATATGCAGATGTTTCTCAAATTGTATATATTATATTATCAAACTAAATTTCAAATTATTTATATCAAACTCACAAGTTACTCACGTAATTTTTTGTGAAGTAAACTGTTATACTTGATAGAACTTTTTTTAGATTTTGGTATTTTAAGATCTGTGTATGGAGGGCATGCCATGGCATCTACCGCCCCACTAACACTACTCAAACTTGTTAGATCTAAAAGAAAAAAAACATATATATTTTCATGTATTAAAAAATAAAAATAAATCAATGCATAAACTTACTTACCATCATCGGATTCTGGTGCTTCACCTGAGATAATAGTACCACAGTAAGTTGATGGTGTTCTTGTGGTAGGAAATCCTAAGCCCTGTATACAAATACAGAATGTTATAAATAATAAACTACTTTCTTTTTGCATTATATACAAATTGTATAAGTGCAAAGTATGATTTTACAAAATGTTCCAAGCATGTATATGAAAGGTTTAACATAGAAATGATTACTATTTTATAAATAAAGACGTAATATATATATATATAACACATACAGTAACAATACTTCCATCATCATCAGACTCTGGAGCTTCCCCAGAAACAACAACAGCTTTCAAATCCATTTTTTTTTTTAATACGCAATATTTATCATAGGATTTTCATGCACTGCAATAGAAGATGCAATAATAAAAAAAAAATATGCAGTTAAAATTTGATATTGCGTTATAATATTCACTGTAGCTTTACAATTGACTTGTAGTAGTTTATTTATTTTGACCTCACCGGAACTTCTGATGAAATTTATTAAATATACAACAACGCGTTTTTACCCGAACAAAAATCTGCGGCGGAAAAATGTGTGTGTGCGGCGATCTGCTCCGCGAAATAATTACTTAATTAAAAATACTGACTTTGAAGGTTAGCTTAACCTGTCATGTTGATAAAACAACACGATCACGCACTTGTGCGTGTAGTCACATGCGCGCGGAGTGCAATGGCTTCTTTACAAACGCGGCGCGTCAAATGTCAATGTAATTTATTTGTTTAATAACACCATGTCAGTTCAGTTTAAAAAAGTTAACAACGAGAAATGTATCGTATTCGATTACATTTCCCGGTATGTTTTTGTATTTCCGCGCTAATGACAGCCCCGTGTGACGTCACGTCCGATATATAAAAGAATCGTTTAACACTTTTCGCAGAGTTCAATTCTGAGATGTGGAAAAAGAACAAATCTCTCTCTTATGTTTCAAAATTGCTTGCTGTCAATTTGCTGTGGGTATTTTGAAAAAATCTATGGTTCACGTTACGTATATCATGCATATGTATGTATAATTATTTTCAGTACTGACAGTGAATTTTGAAGTACAGATTTATGTATATATGTGTTTATGTACATTTATTCCGCGTACATATACATATATTGTATGCATGTATCGTATAGTTATATATATATAACAAATAAAACTCCCAATTCCAACCTCAATAAAGTCCGAGGGTACGAAGTACAATGTCTGCTGTCGCGTCCCGTAATCGCGTTTAAAAGCTTAACGCTAATAATTCACTAAAGAATCTCAGGCTTGCCACAAACTTGGAATCCGCGTGGAAACGAGGATTCCCATGTCGACAGCAAAGTGACGTATGTGAAATTGTAATGATTGTGAGCCCGAACGGGAGCAGTGAGCTCGCAGAGCACGTCGCCAGTTAGAAATGATGAATTGCAATGGGGGATCGTCCGTGGCTGGTGAAGCACGCAAAGCGATCGCTTCCATGGACAGCAAACCGATCGTCACCTGTGAGTGAAGTTACCACGGTCACTTGTTACCTTAACCTCTCGTTATGTAGATAACATTGCTGTCACTTGCCTGCTGTCATTGACGCCGCCCTCGACTGTTCGTGAATTTCCAACGTGACAGTTTTTTCTTTCTCTTATCTGTTTGCAATAATTAATGTCCGCTATTTAGATAAAACTCGCCAAGTCAAACAATATATTTTCCAATACTTACACCTAGTCATTAAAAAGTTTGAAAACTTTTTTTTTTAAAAAAACATGTTTTATGTCGCACAGTTTTGACACTTAAAAAAAAAGTACATTGTATATGGAGATTATTTTCAATAAAATTAAATACATTTTGTGCGTAATTGACTCTGTATTTTTTATCTTTATTATATATGATATATAGTATATTTTTACTACAAAAAAAGGAACACAACAAAAATATAAATATTTAAGGTGTGTGTAAGATAGAAATGCAATAATTTTGTTGTGATATAATATATAGGTGCTGGAGATGAAAATTTATTTTCTACATTGGAAAAGAGTTTACTTCAGGCTATACCTGCGGATGCAGTTGAATGGCGTAGATCTTTTAGTAGGCCAATTAAACAAGTCAAACTTGGGGCTACTTTTGTGCCATTTTCTAGAGATATTCTGCCTACTGAGAAAGATTGGCATCTCATAAAACAACCAATCTTTCATATTTATTGGACTGAATGTTCTGTAAGTTTAGAGAAATTCTAACATTTTGGCTTCTCATTTATAATAAGAAACTAAAAATATTTATATATTTAGAGATATTTGGTTTTATTTATGATCTTAATAAATTTGATAATAATGATGTTAATATAATATGTAAATGTGGTTTTTTTTCCAGGATGTTGATACTTATAAAACTAGTGTCAGAGATAATATTGATGCATGGTTAAAGATATTAAATTTATATCACATCCAAGATTGGATGATTGTTTTAGTTGAAACATATGATATAAAGAAAGCCAATAAACTATTGCCTAGGACTACCGTTTTGGATAAAATTCGGGGTGACTTTGCTGCCAAAAATGGTGACAGGTAATTACAACTATAATATATAATAAAAGTTTTCACATCTATCTAATTTTAATGCACAAAAAAAAAAACAGTATTTATATGTTTAAACACATAATTGTCACAGATGTTTTGCCGTAATTAATCCAATTAAATCAGAATCTCGTTCTGCTGAATCATGGAGGGGATTAATAACACGTATTCGTCATTTGATGTTAACTGCTTATGACAGAACTCTTTCACGTTTTGAAGATATTATACGGGAACAGAGAGAAAGACGAAATAATCCTAATTGGAATTTCTGTCATTATTTTCTTTTACAGGTATTCTATGATTTGTGTCATTAGTTTTAATTTTATTATAATATATAGTAGTACAATACGATAGTATAAAATTATCTGAAAAAATTTATACTTTTTCTAACTTTTGGAAGATGTATTTTTTTTATTTACAAACTTAAATTGATGTTTTAGGAAGAATTAGCATTTGCATTGCAAATGCTAGGTTTGTATGATGAGGCATTGGTGCAATATGATGAACTAGACGCTCTCTTTACACAGTTTGTGCTCAATTCTAATGTAGGAGGTATGACGATTTCTTTTTAAAAGTCAACTTAAAGAGTAAAGACATACGTCACACAATGAAGAAAGATATTGATACTAGATGAAAACCTAAAAATAGCTAACTTTTCTCTAGAAACTCCGGGATGGTTAGGTCTGTTTCAAATGCCTCTCAATAATTGGGGAGGTGTGAATTTAAATAATGGTACAAACCATCATTTAAGATTTCTGTTGGCCGAGTGTAGGGCATCTTTATTAGATCTTAGGAGTTACTTATTTAGTAGACAATGTGCCATGCTACTTTTGCTTAATAAACCTTGGGAGGTTTGTACAACTTTAATTACTAATATTTTTGTATTACAATTATCTCATTTCGAGATTATTGTTGAATATAATTGTTATTTTCATAGGTTGCGCAAAGGTGTTTATCTTTCGTTCATAATACAATCAGCGAGCTAAAAATCTTAGAGATACAGAAACCAGAAGGATCTATAGAATGCTGGTCATTCCTCTGTGCATTAGAGGTCTTACAAGCGTGCCAATTGTCTATTTACAACGTTGATAATAATCAACTGTTAGATTTGTGCTCATTACATACAGCCAGTTTGTGGGCACTTGCAAGAGACAAGGTAAATAATTTGATTTGTTACGTTATGAAGTAAGTATTTTTGATTATATCTTTATCTATGTTTTGCTATATAATTTTTTCAATTATATATATATATATATATATATGTGTGTGTATAATTATATACATATCTTTTTAGTTAGGAAATTTGGGCAAATTATGTGGTCTAATGCCAGGAAGTGAACCAACAAGTGAACAGTTGCACACGGTTGTGTATCTTATAGCAGGCATAGGAGACTCAGAACCTCAGGAAGAGGGAAAATTGACTCCTACAGACAAGCTAAAAGAAGCACTTTCATCCAAAGAAGCATTTAAAAAACAGTATCTAGAACACGCGGAGTTAGCCATGGGTACATATAAGCACGTCGGTCGCATTCGATCAGCCAGACTGATTGGCAAAGAATTGGCGCGATTCTATAGCGAACTCGGAGAAAATCAGAAAGCTGTTGCATTCTTGTCCGATGCTTTAAAAACTTATATGGATGAAGGATGGAATCATTTAGCCGCGCAAACACAATTAGAATTAGCTCAATGTTACAAACGTATGGACGATGTTGAGAAATACGTCAAAGTGTGCGCCGCGATAGCCTGTACAAACATTTTGCACATAACTGTACGTAATACATACTTGGAAGAAATGTTGGGATACATGAAAATGATCTCTTCGCTTCAGCCATTGCTCACAGAATTTGGATATGCTTTTATAATACTCAGTATGGAAGTTAGAGTAATGGACAAGATAGTACAAGACTGCATAGTTAGTGTTGAGATCAGTGTGCGGAGTTTGTTCCCTCGAGAAATTAAATGCACTGGTGCAGCTATTTCTGTAGAGGAGATACAGAAGCCGTCTGTACCTAATAAAAAAAAGGGACTGAAAGCACCGCCTGTTGAGCCGCCGATACAGTTGTAAGTACGAAATGAAAGAGAAAAGATAATCTTCTCTTGCGAAGAAATCTATGCTTATGTATAGATTACACGGCAATGAATCGGTTCTGTGAGAGGAAAAGGTTTTTGTTCTGCTCTTTTTGTTCTGCGATGCACAGATAAGGGAAATCTCTTTTCTCATCTTCCTGCAATTGCAGAACCGATTCATTGTCGTAGTATGTACAATTCGTAATATTTTGACAAAAAGAAAATTTATAAAATATGTGTTTCTTTATATTATAATCTTTTAACACAAAAAATTATAATAATCGCAATAATTGTAATAATAATTGTAACAATTGTAATAATTATGGCGTTAGTCACATAGCTTATTTTGTGTGTATTAAACTTTTGATTTATTTTGTTTTTCAGATTGCCGAAGTGTACTTTAGAAGATATGAAACCACTTGATCCTAGTTTGTTACATCTCCAAATATATTCTTACTTGGATTATAAGGAAGATAAGAGTCTTGGTTCCGCCAGTGTTGTTAACAAAACTACAAAACCGCTTATAAGACGTTCAGATAGCGCAAAACATCGAAAACCTTCGGTTAACGCAAAGGGCGATTTCAGCAAAGCGCTCTCATGTGACGGATTTCTTATGAAACCTGGTGTAAATACATTTACATTGACAAGACGAGTGAGTCAACCGGCTTTATACAAAGTTAGCCAGTTGTCATTGGTGATAGAAGAAAAATTAGATTTTTTGACACCCGTACTGAATCCACGGTTATGCTACGAAGTAGCGAAAACACAGCCAACGATATCCGTAAATTGCGGCAGAGATTTACTGGCAGGTCTTGTACAGGATATTGAACTGGTTATTTCGAGCGGAAGTACAAAAATAACCGAGGAAATGAAATTAAAACTACGGACGTCACGTGGGTTGACAGTGGAATCGCGAAGTGTTGAAAAAATAATGGTGAAAGAGCTGGAAATACCACTGCCATCGTGTGAACCATTTCAAACCGTAAAGATGCAATTAAAAGTTCTAGCTGAACTTCCACCAAAAAAAGATGCTTCGTCTATGGAACATAAAGTATTGAAAATTTGCAATTTTAACTATTTTCTTTTCTCTATGTAAAAAATCAATATTACAACTTTCGCAATTTTTTTGTAGTTAAATATACAATGTCCGTGGGGTTCGGAAGAAAGTATACCTTTACACTTTGGCCCACCGCTAATGTCAAGTATGAAACTGCACACAGCAAAACAAAGAAAATTTATTCAAATAGTCGTGACCGGTTTGACCAGTCAGCTTCTGCAATTAACTGAGCCTGAATTAACAACAATCACGTCAATAGACGTTAACTTCAAAAATTTAAATCCTGTCGCGGGTCAAAGATTAGTAATAGGAAGCGGAATGAACGTTTCGTTCATGTGGGAACTTGAAATTGGAAAAGATGAGAAATCCACGATGCCAATAAAGACTGACTTTCGTGTAAAATATATACCAGTTAGTGGTACTGAGGAGTTAAATACGCATGTTGATGATGATCCACTACATATACATAATTTAGAAAGAATTGAGAAAACACATAGTGTTTATAGATGCAATTTTGATATTACAGATTACGTGGTAAGGAGAATTATTATTAATTAATATGTATAATAATTTATATGTAAATATATAACATATTACGAAATATAATATTTTATTTTAACTAAAAGAACAATTTCGTGCGCGAATTAATTTGTAGCACTGTTGTATGTAGCGTCAATTATGTAATAAAACTTGTATCGTGATATCGTTTGATATTAATAATGTACATAAATGTTTGATATTATGTCAAAACAATATATTATCATCAACACACGCATTAATTGTTTTTGTAATAATGATATTTTCCAGACTTTATTCATGGTATCCTCAAAAGTTGAGACAAGTGGGGGTGGAGGAGAGTTTTGTCGCGCTGGTAGTATGTGTCACCTCTGTCTTACAGTGATGCGCGTGTTACCTAGTCTTGGTCCAAATCCTCCACCGCAATTAATGTACGAGGTTCTAGCGGACCAAACTATGTGGGCAGTATGCGGCCGAACCGCAGGCATTGTGTCATTAGAAATAGTAGAAAAACAAAGTGTTACGTTAGATGTAATGCCTCTGACAAGTGGTTATTTGCCACTTCCTGTTGTTAGATTGTCACGATACATACCGGCAACGGAATTGAAAAATGGTAAGTTTATATTCTTATGTAATTGTAGCTGTATATTCTTTTTGATTTGTGAAAATTTATCAAATCTCAAAGAGATTTTTTTAGTACACAATAATATAAATTATTTTTTATAATATAATTATTGATGTAACATTAGTAGCGTATGGAAATTCTTATAAATAATTTATTTCTTTTAATTTTAAGATATCGTTCGCAATAAAAATGACGTAGGATCTGGACCTCGATTAGAGCCATTTAGTCCAGGACAAGTGTATAACGCCAGTAAAGCACAGCAAGTGCATGTTCTGCCAGCAGCTCCGTCAGAATCAAGTTAAAAAAATGCGTAAATTATTGTTAAAGACGTGTACATAGGTTGATTTCATGTAATAAATCACATGAAAACTTTTAATTAGATAGAACTTTCGGAGAAAGTTCAATGAAAGATATCAGATTGTTTTTTCATCAAAACTAAACACACAAGAGTGTATATATGGTTTATTTTTAATTCGCATAAGATTGGAAATTAATTTACGTTCTCAATTAAATTATTGTTAATTATAAATTACGATGTTACAAACATAGTTTACTATTTATTTTTGTAAGATTTGTAAGACAGTTTGTCCTGTCTTTCAAACGGGAATGTTTTGTTACCAAAGTTTGTTCAACTTTTCAATTATCTGTATATGCATCTTTCAGAATTCAATCTGTGCGATTGATAGCTAACGATGCCATAATAAGATTTTCTTTAAAATTAGAAAGTTTTAAAGTGTTTAGTTTTTCATCAAGAAACACAGTTTTCTATTTATGTAAAAAGAAACCAATACAATCGTAATTTTACACTTCAAGAAATTACAAAATAACATTACAACCAAATATATGTAAAATATATTACAGCACGAAGAAATATTAGGAAGTATCCTACTTTTTGACACTTTTGCATTAATTATAAAATAGACACAGGAAAAGTTGCATTATATTCATGTTTCAATTTTATGTACTTATTATAATGTTGCCATTTTATATGATGCGTTCTCTTTCACTGGTTATTTTTCTGTATTCTATACTTAAAATTTAAAATCTATCTTGTTCAAAGTGTTTACATAATTATTATTTTAAAGCAGAAGTAATATTATATAAAAAACAAATTTTTATATGATGTATAAATATGTACAATTGCAAGAGAAATATTTGAAGCAACAATATTAGAAATTATATCTAATAGCAACGTATTCGTAAATTTGTGAATAGTTTAAGTATTATATAATTTTTATTTTTCTTGTAAACATATTGTAATTCCTACATATAAGCATAAGTTTGATACGTAAAGTAGAAATTTAATGCTATACACATTTAAAAATATCATATTTTGTTTAATATTATTTGTATCTTTTATGTGCACATACATACAAACTCCACAAAACAAAACATGTACTTGTAAGCAATTTATCAAAATCAATCTTACCAAACAGAATGTTCTTATGTTGCCATGTTTTTTGGAATATCATAACTTTTTATATTTGTATAATATTTTAACTTGTATATAGATAATCAGAAGTCATACTCTCTTGATTATTCAAAAAAATCTGTATATATATGTATATACATATATGTATATAATCATGTTTTTGTTATCTCTCAACTTATGCGCTGGAGATAGTTTTATTGAATAGTGTAACATTTATATACTATATTTTTTTATTGTATAAGTGGAGAGAGATATATTTTTTTATTGTCTATATTTGTTGATTATCTTATATATACGTTTGATTCGATCTTTTAAATAATTAAAAACAATTAAAACTGATCTAAACCAAATGATTTTACACACACACACGTGTGTGTGTTAAAGACACATTAATTAATAAAATTATATTTTTATCAAGTATTTTATTTTATATGTGTGTGTATATATACATATATACATTATACATGATCAATTATTTAGTATAATGTTACTAGTACTCATATTAAAAGATTTGTTTCAAAAAAATACTACAAAAAACTTTCTAAGATAAAAGTTCACCTAAGATATATACAATTATGTATTTTTTATGTTCATACATATACACATAATTTATAGTATTATTTCACATATAGAAATATTTGTGTGTATATTATATATATATATATATATATATATATATATATATATACATATGAGAGAAAAAAGAATCCCATGTTTAGAACATTCAATAGTTTTTTTTTAGTAAACCATCCTGGCTTGATACTCATTAAAAGCATTTTGTGTATAGAATAATGTGTAAAAATAGTTACTTAATTATATGTGTATCTAACACACGTATAGATGGGAACACGACATATAACATTGGCATTTTATATATTCTTACTCTCTCTCTTTTATATATTATCTATTGAGAGAGAGATATCTGTAACTCAAAAGAAACTGTTATACACATTTTTTAATGTGATTTTTACTGTCACAAATAATATTAATTAGTAAAATGCTTGCATTTAGTTTAGATAGATCTAAACTTTAGATAAATCTAATTGTGACAAATCGTATAGAGCTTCACGTTATTCATATGTTTATATATGTATACAAAAAGTAATGCATATATATGTAATCAATAATAGAGACTATCATATCTCATTTTATTATTATTTACTAAATAGATTAAATTAAATTGTGTTAATAATCAAAAACACAAAAATTATAAGATAGTTGCACTATTAAAATTTTATATGGGCTTTGTATTTAATTATATTTGATATATAGAAAGAAAAAAATGTATTTACTGTGTATGTGTGTGTGTGCACGCATGCGCGCGCGTGCGTATGTATTATTCCAGCATAAATATGCGTGCTATACGTAAGCTGATAAAATAGTATTTATCTTGTTACGAAACTGATTTTATAAATAAAATGTATAAGAGATATATCTCTATATATATATATATATATACACACACACATATGTACACATATAAGTAAACATGCTGAATACAATAAAATTTTTATTTTTTATAAATATGTAAAACAATATGTATATATGTGTACACTATAGAAATAAAATTTGTCTTTAGTACATGTGTGTCTGCAATGAAAATTAATAGATACGTAAACAAAAAACCTTACTGTTTTTGTAAGTAAACTAAACTCAGAAAATTTTGTGCGAAATATAAATTTTATTTTAGATACAAAAATTATATACAAAACACACATACATTTATTGATAAATTCCTAGTGAAGTGTATAGTCTTTATAAAAGCTTGCATATAGAATAAAAAATATAGTTTAATGATATTACATGATGAAGAGATAAATATTGTGTGCATCTTCTTTTATTATCAATAAAAAAAAGTGGATGTGAAAAGATTAACCATCTCTATTTATCTGCGTTTGTTTACATTACATTGCTATATACATATATATAATTAACAAATAACTAAAAACATAACAATGTAATGTTTCATACACAAATTTCAATCCTTATGTGTGTCATTTTTTAAACAAAATTTATTATTTAAGTTTTTAATTAATAAGAAGGTGCTGGCTTTTGTGTCAAAAGTAAGCCATGTCTTCTCTTCATTGTAATCCTTTCTCGTGAATATTTATCTTCTACTGAAAATCTTGCTATAAGAATATGAAGTATTCAATTATAATTTGATTACTTTAAAACCATAAAATATAAATACAAAAAACTGTTGTTTTCTTTCTAATTTACCTGGATGTGCTGATTGTGTTGGTTGTCCTTTAGGATCTTTTTTCTGCACAAAATATAAAAACAAATATTCAACTTCAAGAAAAATAATAGTCTTTAAGAGTCAAGTATATTAGAAATGTATGTATGAGATAAATATTTAAAAAATATTAAAAAAGTAAGTTAATAAACCTATTTGAATTAACCTTAATTCAAAAACCTACATTCAATGTTTTTGTATAAAAAATCTATATCGAATGCTTAGTTTGCGTCTCGTATATAGAACTTAAAAAAAAAAAACTATTATGACAAAAATACTTTGAGGGAATCAAACCTGGACTTTTCGCACTCCGTGCAATAAAATTGGAAAATAATACGCACATAAACTCACACACAAAACAATTTTTCATTTTTATAGGTTAGATGCTTCTACTGAGTACACGTGCATCCAGGTTATAATAAAAACATTTCTACACGGTTATATTGCAAATTGTGTAATGACATAAGAAAAATGGAGGTGTTTAAAACGATAATTAGCCAAATTAGATAATTACCTTTAAAGTGTACACACGATTACCGTTTTCATCCAGATAATAGAGGAGATACATTTTAGCCAATAATCCGTACAGGAAAACTGCGGAACAATTTTGATTATGTTAAAAATCTTACATTTTTATTTTTTAATGTAATAAATTATATATTCTTCGTTTCTTGTGTATTACATTTTACTACAATCCAAATATTCAGCTATAATTAAAATACATACCTTTGCCAAGCTGTCTTATTACTTTTGTTGATCTTTGTGACACGGCACGCGTTCTTTTTACGAGCAAAGCTAGCAGAAGCTTGCTTCTTTTAGTAAACTATCAGCGCTGCCAGCGCCAGCAAGTAACACAAATTTACACGCACAGTGTCACGCGACCTAAATTACTAGAAATTTTGTATGCTGTATGGAGCATTCATAGTAATTTACTAGATTGCGTGCAGTGTGACTGCATTTTAAAATTCACTATCAGTCCCGGTACAAAGTCTCGGATGATTCAACTCTTTGAGACTTGGGTGTTCCTTTAATTCAACTCTTCCTTGGTTCCTTTATGTATACTCCTTGATTGAGTTTCGCGACAATGTATATGTAACAGTATGTACATACACAAATGTGCATAACAAATACAGATCGGTGATTGACAGTAAAACCAATGGCATATGATGTCGTTTTGCTTGTTGAATTACTTGCGTGCTGGCTACCTTTAGATCATGTGATATTTGTGCTGATCTACTGTATCCTGACAGGCTCAATGAATCAGTCCAGAACCAATGCAAAAAAAATGACACTTGATTTATCACGGACATTCAGTCTAGACAGCACAGGAGCACGCAAGCAATCGAGCAAGTAAAAAAAAACAGAATTGTTTATTCTTGGTTTTACAGAGATGTAACATCTAATAACACACCGGTGACGCCAAAACCGAACGCCATTTTTGATCCAGAAATTTAAAGTTGAATCTTGGTTGAATCGCTTCGAGTTGTTCGAGCTCCAACTTGAGAAATTCAAGAAAAAAGATTGCAGTAAAAATATGAAAATTTTACAGTACACATGTAGCGTGATGAAAGGGGGTGAGTTTATCGAAGGATGAAGCAACGAGGTAAAAAACTGTCTCCTTTTAATGAACTATATTCTACGCAAGAGCATCGTAACTTATTGCGTGATATAATGATTCTGTGTAATTATTGCGCGCGCGTTAAGACGTTTTAAATATACACATATGCTTTTAAAATATTTATATATTAAATTATAATATTTATACATACGTGCTGGAAGAGGAACGATGTAGCGTTTTCAATTATAGTACGGGTTGAGACTCGTTTTCGGAGCAATTAATGACGTCACTTTGGCCAATCATATCGCTCGATTTACCGAAATATAACCGCAGTCAGATTCGAATAATAATCAGGAGAATCATAATTGAGCGCACAGAAAGAAAGCACATTGACAATGAATAAAATTGAATGATTATGATTTAAATCGAGATTTATTTGAAATATAATAGAAACTGTCTTATATTTTACATATACATATATATGTATATTTTTGTTATCACTTATATATTTTTTTAGGTACATAACAATTGATTCTACAGTAATTCGAAAAAATAGAAGATCAAAGATTCATAGACGAAAAGAAATATGATGAAATGATGATCTCAATCTTGTATGTAAATACATTGTGTTATATCGCATTTTTTTCTCGTGCCACATGATAAAGTTGCCGCGAACGTAGGCGCAACGATATATTCGCCGGTAATTAGAGACGGGAGGAGAGAACCTACGAAAAAGAGATATATAACCGCACACTTGCCGAGTGCGCGAGTGTAGGCGTACTAACTGACAATTCTTCTCACGACGAAGTCAACATATAGTGAGCTTGCATACACGCAACCGAACACACGAGACTTTAACTCCGAACAGTCAGGCCGGAGTGTCACTTCCGTCTAGTCTGTGACAAATCGCGCTGTCAGAGTTCATTCGCCGACTTATCGGTCTGTGACGAAGTTCAGTGTATCGAACCACGTGGTCAAACGCACATTTTTTAATTTCCTTATAATGTCGCGCGGACTTTTCCGAGGTAAATTATCATATTTGTAGAGTGACTGATATATGTATATACGTGCAATCACGCGATTTTGCATATGTGTCTTTGTCACTCGCAAAACAAACAAGCGTCTCGCTTGAGACGCAATTTCACAACGAAGTGTAAATTATATAAGTGTTGAATATGTAAAAAAGAGGTCACACATTGCTATTCTTCAATAATACGCGCGTAGCGTCATTGATGGTCAACTGTTTCCGTTGAATGATTGTGCGATAGGAAAAGAATGTAGTGTGCTTGATAATCTATACATATATGCTAACATCTGCAGGTGTATATGAACATGCGCACAAAAAACAACTTTGTGCAAAACTTACCGTGCTTATTTTTTTGCATGTCAGACACATGTTAGTCAAGTGTGTTAAAATATTAATATGTTAACATATTTTTGATAGACACACAAAAATTGCTACAATTTCATATATATATAATAGAGCATTTCATGAAATAAAAATTGTTAAAATAAATAAGTTTCAGCGCGGAAACTAATTTTAATTAATTTGTTTACTTAGACATACTTAGAATGTCGCGCGCGCAAATATGTAGAAAAACATTCAAATCGGCTCAAATCGTAAAAAAAAAAAAAATAATTGCGATAATGTAGAAATTACGATTTACTACGCGATGGAAGTGGTACACACACTCCACTTGTTCGTATTATCGGCAAACTTCCGTCCATAAAAAAAAAAATTAATCGCGCCGATATCGTCACGGCTACTTTAAATCTGCTTTTACGCCGCTAATCTCATTCAGTCCAACGATTAGAACTGATTGCAAATCGTGCCGCGCATCGCGACTCTTACATTCAATCGGGTGATCGACACGTGGTCGAATGCTTCTAGATGCGGCGAAGAACAATTCGTTGGAATATTGAGATACCAGAAGAACCGCAGCATGTCGAAACTGTCGAGGAACAAATCTTAAGTGCAAAAGGTAAGAATCTAAATAACACAAAATCATTTAAAACGTGCGTAACGTACATATGTGTACGTATATTTTTTAAAATCATATAAATAATCATTTATAACATTATGAGCATCAAAGTCTCTCTCTGTCATGTTTTATCAATTTAGGAAAATTTAGATACTTAAATTACATATTTGAACTAAGATAAAGAAAAGGTGACACAAAAATAATACATATATGATAAATCAGTCTGTAATATTCAATTTGGATATTTGTAAGTTTTATAAGAACGCGATCTGTTAAACAAATGTTTTTTTTTTTCGAACATGCGATGCTGTTAAAGCTCGGAATGTGGAAAATGTGTCGCGTTTCAGGATTTATATGTGACATTCCTAGTCGTAGAGCGATAAATACAACTCCACTCTACTCACCGTGCAGAGTCGTGACACCGCATATGTTGAAGTGATTATAAATAGGAATGATCAGTTGCGATCGCGCGCTTTACTCCGTTTCTCCTTTCAAAGTAACATTTTTGTTTTTTTATAGATAATGTAATTTTGCGATGCCAATTTGTTTTTTTTTTTTTGTTGTTGACACATTCCGTTTTCTGTTCTATATCCGTTCGTTTGATTAAATTTGCTTCAAAAACACGTGGAACCGGACTATTTGTTTTGCGACTGCCGTAGATGGTGATATCGAAGCAATTTCGTTTTGTGCGCCACTTGACAAACAGAGAAGATTATTGCACTTTGACGGCGGATGTCCGAAGGCGCAATCGCAATGATGCGTTCGGGTGAAGAGATTGTGTTATTATTCTTATCTTTAAATTTATTCCTTCATGATTTTTTTGTGGACGATATATAAGTTAACAAATTTGGGGAGACAAACTTTTTATTAAAAACATTAGTGGGAAAAAAGTTTTTTTTAAGAAAATGTGCGTGTATTTATTTGGAAAACACATTATAAACATTAAAAGATTCATTTTTCCAAATTGCACTTTCGACAAACTTATTCTATAGACTGAAACATTTTTGACACATTTTAACATGTGATTTGAGTCAAATTTGTTAGACCGAAGACGGTGCTGTTTGATGCGTCGGCGCTAAGTTCTAGGAGAGATCACCCGCAGGGTCGAAATCTGGATACCCGTGCAGTGTCGCGACGGGCTGCGTCCCATGAGGAACGTTGTTCTCACAAGTAATGGGAAGATGCGATTTTGTTGTAGAAGTTTTCTGAAAATGATGCGCCGAGTTTTTATTTCCTTTTTTAGATAAAAAAAAACGTTGACAGTTTGACACGAGCGATCGAAGTCTAATAATAAACAAGTCAGTGAAGTTTCTCACATGGCCACTTGCCGGCATACGATATCTCCGTAATGCGAAAAATGTATGCATTGCTAAGCGTCATAAAGGGATGCCGGGTGTGACTCTACCTTTCCATTAGCAAATGAGCAGGAGGATTTGTTGTACTCGCTACATCGCACAGTGTGCCAGTAATCGAAGTGTGACTGTTCTAAGCGCTGAGTGCTCTGTAAATTCTATCTGTGATCTTTCGCGTCGATTTTTTCTTCATTACATAAATTGACTTTGCAAATTTTTTCATGCGAGCATTAATTAATTAGACTGTATGAGCACGCGAACATGATAAATATACACGAATAGTTGTGCGAAATATTTTTATTGTAAAAAAAAAAGATAGAATTTTCTACGTACAACACAGAAATTCACACATCGAAATACTTGTTTCGTACATGTTGTTTTTTAAAATTATTGAATCAAAAACGATAGATAACATCAGTGTATAACAGAAGTTTTCTTATTTCTCAACTAGTTTTTTTGTTTTCTATCTCTCACGTTTCATCATAATTGCCTTTGACTGATTTAAATCACAATGCACGGATGTAATCAGTGGGCAGTCAGTTGTATCAAAGTGATAAACGCACAAGCAAATCTCATTTAACTATACTTGCGAAGAGTACAAATGTTACGCGTGTCCAGCTGTGTGAAAATATATTAATACCAAAATGGGCGATGCTATGTGTAAGTATATATAATAAAAAATGTGATATATTCGTTTCTCTTGCACGTATCTGTTTGCCGGACAAGATGCACATGTGACTTAGTTTTATTAATATCGATTAAAAGTGCGTTATTATTTTATTAATAAATATACTAAAAATTTTATAAATGTTTTTTAAATTTACAAAAATTATTCGTCGTTCTTTCTGCCTTTCTTCATATTTGTATGTAAGTCTGAAAATTTTCCAAGATATAATTAAAATCATGAAAAAAAAATGAGCGTGCTATAGAACTTATGTTATATCACGGACAAAAATAGACATACCACGTTCTTTGAGAATGATTTGTAATCTTCTTTTCTATAAATTTGGAAATAAGAGGAAGTTATCTCTCGTGAGGTTACAGCGAACGAATAGATCTTGAATACATTTGGTATGACTAGTGGTCAAGACATTTACCCGTTATCGCAACCTTGTTGATATCAAATCAGTAATTCGGCTACTTGTTATTTCTTAATTAATTGATTCAAAATTAAATAACTTCACGTGATTTTTATTGAAGATTAATTAAAAGTGAAATTAATGTTAAATAAATGTTAAATAAATGATAAATTTTTTCAGCTTTAATTTGACAAAAGTTTTGTCTCCATCTTGTAAAGCAGCGTCTTGTATATTCCTTAAAAAATATAATCAAGTATGTGAGATTCGTGAAATTAAGAGAGTTAAAAACAAGAAAATATTGTTCAAATATAGAATCTCCATATATATATACTTCACGGTCACACTGGTATATAATTAGTATATTACGCGTAAACAGATTTCAGATGGGTATGAAATTAATTAGATTCGTACTTATAACGCGTGAACTAGACGTGCGACTATGCATAACGTTATCGGTGTGACCAATATGTAACGACATCAAGATGCTATCTCTGGGTTATTGACACGGTGGTACGCACATGCACCGCTATATACCGAGACTACATTAGCGATGATACAAAATCGTCGTATCACCCGACGAGGATCTAGAACTTTCGTCATTTCGCATTTCCACGTGATTTTAGTTTCAAAACCCCAATCATTTTCGCTCAACATTATTCAAAATATTAAAATTTAAACTAAAATCGCTAAAAGCGCGACTGGAAGTTCCGAGAGCAATACGATTGCTCTGTATATATGCTCCATCTGTTTTATCAAAACATTAAAAAAAAATATCTATGCGGAATTTGTTGGTGACTTTTTATAAAACTTGAAAAGAAAATTTTAAAAGTTATTAATATACCACAATTGTGGATTGTGTCAAAATAAATTACACGTCACTTTTATAATTGAGAAAGAGAGAAAGAGAAAACATCATTGTGTGTACACACATTTAATGTATGTTACAATAATATATAAGTTCTCGAGTGTGTGTTTGGGTTACAAATGGACCATAACATAACCGATTACAGACTCGGGTTTCAGTTGACATACTCCACACGGGGTCCAGGCTGCATCTATACTTGTTCTATCAGTAAAGTATATCTACCTACTTTGACTTCTGAATATCTGCTTGGCATATCTGACACACAGGATGGCAAAAAACATTTGAAAAAATTCTCTCTTCCAACAAAAACTACTCCGTTTTATTACTTCGAAATTAGTCATTCGCGATTCGCACAGTTGACGTCTCAGATAACTTTGAGAAACATATCTCTCATAGAAGATACATAGAAGATACATAAACAATTATAAAAAAAAGAAAAAATAGAGAGATGTCGCATAATTATATTTTGAACATTGCAAATAGATAAGCTGCTGGATTTTACACAGATCCAATAATATCGTCTTGTATCAAATTCGTACATGCAATTCTTCTTCGTTCACTTTTGTTATTTCTGTTATTTTTTTTTTTTTTGTTATAACGACAGATCACAAATGTTCTTTTATTATTTTCTCATATGATAATTATAGTATAAGAGAACGGGGACCCACGCACGCGCGGTGTCGTCTGGAGAAAGAGGAAATTCTCTCGATGTGTTCTCGCGATGAGAGCGAGGAAGAGCTCGATATACACGTACACGAAGAAAGCAACTACACCGTCCAAGAGTTACGATAGGTGTATCCCTAGTGGGGGAAGTTGGGCCTTACAAGTTGTTGCCGAGGTTGCCAGTTTAACTCGGCTAGCGCGCGCCGCGTTTGGTAGTCGTCGATTGACGCGAGGAAGGGAACGTGTTCAGGTGGTTTGTCTCTCCCGCTAAGTTTTTTTTTTTTTTCCTGTTACATACGTTATCTGCGATTGTCAGCGTCGTTCTCTCCGCATCGTTCGCTCGCCGTTTATCAGCAGTGTGATGACAGTTTGATATCAAAAAGATCCGGGTGTGCCGTTGACTCGGATGTCGCGCAGCGACTCGTCGCGTGGCCTCCGGTCACGACGTTCGTGAAGGTTCCTTCGAAAAGGATTGTCGTTTCGTTCGCGAAAAAGTGAGAAAGAGAGAGAGAGAAAGCCGCGCGAAGTTGACGCGCGTGTGACAACGAAGCCGAAGACGAGAGCAACGGAGAAACGTGCGTCAGAGCGTGGCGTGCGTGATTGGAGTGCATGCGTGTATTTCGATTTGTCAGTGCGGAATCAACAAGTGGCGTAGTATAGTATTATATTTGTTTGCGAATGCGCGCGCGCGAACGAACGAGCGGCCGATTCTAACCTCTTGCGCGCGCGCGCGCGCGCGAATCGGTGCGGCGAGAATTCCTCGAGCTCGTTTGAGTACGTGCGTGCTGGTTCGCCTATCCGAGCAACGGCGACACGGCGCGTCGCCGTTGATTGATGTGAACCCGTCGTCTCCTCTGTGCAAAGCGCGCTCTTGGATATTACGCCGATCCGCGGTGGTTGCGTCCTGATACCTCAAGATGGAAGTCATCTATATAGGTGCGTTCACACACTGAGTGTCCATATTAAGTGTGTGTATGTGTGTGTGTGTGTGTGTGAGTGTTTGTAACACACAGACAGTGTGGGTATGTCATATGTGGGCGTGTGATGGGGTTCCGACTTCGCGCACAGCAGGATTCTCTTTCTCCGTTTTCTACACGTGATTACCTTGCGCGCGTGTCATTTGCACCTGGCGGATATAAATCCCTTCTCGGGAATCTTTTTGGAATACAACCTTGATGTCGAATAATATCGGCGAAACCTGACGCGAAACGCTTTCAAGTATATTTCTGAAAACGTAATAAAAAATAAAAAACTAGTTTAAATGTGACACACCTCGTTTTTCTACACACAAGCGATATTTTATTTATTTTGCGCAACAGATACGTGAATTTGTTTATAAATTACAAAAATGTTACGTGACGAAGTATCTTGTTACCTGTGTGTACTATGATTTTTTTTGACGTTAACACATACGTGCGTAGCAGGCAATGGGGGTTATCGATGCGCTTCGAGTTTATCTTATCTTGGAATTATGTATTTGCGAGCGACAAAACGCGTAACGTCAGAATTAAGAATCTGTACACGTGCGCGTTAAGAGATATAACAGGTACGCAAATGTGTCGCACGTAAGCGCCAGCGCTCTTTCGACGCGTTTGCAAAACCCGCCGCTGACGGTTGTCAAAACGTAAGAATTTGCTGAACGATTGTTGTTTGCACACACACACACACAATACGAGAATATTTTATCTAATAAAACATCTTTCTGAATTTACAAATTTTGCTCAGCAATTTGTCACGAAAAGAACAATTCTTATTTATGCAACAGTCATTCTATATGTCACAAGTAATGTAATGATATATTTGTTGTCGTTATATATATATATATATATATATATATATATATATATATAAATATGTTTCATAGTTAAGAAAAGTGTAATTTAAAGATTCCATTTAAATTGTTGTAGCATGTGGATTACGTAAGCATTGATACAACGTGTCAACGTAACGCGCACAATGCAATTTCCCACATTGCGAGCATAGTCCGACGGTTTGCGACGACGAGAATACACATTCCGGGGTCGTTAAACTGTTATACACTTTAATGGGTTAACAAATTTACTGTAAATTACCTCTTGTAATCCGCTTTGGCTGCACGGAACTTAATAAAGAATTGACGTTTGTTACTGTGAAACTACATCGACCGCCAAATTGTAACACGCGATACAAATCGCGAGCTTTGCAATCGCAAATTGAAATGCTTTTATATCGTAAGGCAAATAAATTGATCGTTAATTCACATAAAGAGTGCCATTACAGTACTTTCCATTCGATTAGATTTGTATTTGTGTGCGAGTTACATTTCTGTGTTTGTTGCAGCAAATCAATGAACCGTTTACAATCAACGTGCCTGTGTTTTTCTTACACCTATAACGTTTAGAAAGGCTACCGTTCTCCATAGAGATCACCCTCCGATGTATTTTCACTACATTTGCGAATTTTATTCTCACGGAGTGTAAAAAAAACTATTCTTAAAACAAAACTTGAAAAATTAGGTGTTACTCAAGCGTAAATAACTTTACATGTAAAATCAATTTTTAAATAACAATTTTAGATGTAAAGTCAGTTTTTGATGTGAACATGTCTAATAACAGTCAATTTTTTCACTTCTAGATAAGTTTTCGATAACTTTATCTAGAAGATATCTTCCAAAATTGGTTCTCCTTATTGGTTCTCAGAGGAATTTATCCAGAGGATAGCTATCGAGAGGTATGAAGAAATCGGCCGTAATTCTCGTAATTAACGGAAGATAAAACTGTGAAGAAAAAAATTGAAAATTTATTAGAACAAATGAACTTGAACACGAATTTATAACAAACTCATTTATCATAAATTTGTTAATACTTATGTCAAAATATTTTGCATTCTCGTTTATACGAAACATGCGCGAATTTTTTTAAGTGTATAAATTAGCCGTGTAGTTAACAGAGAAAAGGGCACAGCTGCAGCGATTAATCAACATTTTGTGTCTCCCTCCGTTTCTTGTTCAATTAAATGTACGCATGTGTTTTGTCTTGATGTGGTAGATTCCATCGCGTATCATATTGCCGCCGCTGTTGCATTAGTTGTTCCTTCAATTATCATTCTAATTGAAATAAGTATTACGTCAGTGGGTGGGT
>NW_018020603.1:267887-298744 GCF_002006095.1 Pseudomyrmex gracilis
GGGGGGGGAACACCCGTGTCTCTCTCTCTATCTCGACGATCGGCGCTCGATGACGATCGCTTGAGACGCACACCCGGTATTCAGACTATTCACGTTCCATGCGGGCTCTTGATAATTTTGCCGGCCACCAAGCTCATTGTCGTAGTTGAACACTCCTCGCCAAAGGCATGCGCTGGTAGGTATCATTCGGTCTCATCTGAACGCTTAACCCGCGAAACCTTTCATAGCGCGGTTTTTTTCATAGAGCCAACGATACGCGGGGATCCCACAGAGACGAAGAGCGTGCCGCGCTCGTGCAGCCGGTAACAGTTCGCATTGTCAGCTCGTTTAAACAATTGTTCGGCTTGTTTGCATGTCGATGCTCCCAGCGAACACATCCGACCTGGCGCCATCGAGCCGGAGGGATTCATTCATAGTCGTATCTATCTATCGCGGTTTCGTGTGTCGCTTGTACACGTTCTTAATCCGTGGTTTCATCTGGATCCCATGTAGTGTTTTATCTAGAGAGAGAGAGAGAGAGAGAGAGAGAGAGAGAAAAAAAGATTATGCGAGTGAAAAAAAACAAATTGAAATTGACAAGTCAACTTTTACTTTGGGATACCTACATATATTTTTAGGGGTAACAGGTTTTCGACTTTTTCTCATCACTATCTAAACTAAAAGAGTAACCCTTTGCGGACAGACATCGGTCTCTCAGACCCACTCGGAAATTGCGCATCAGCGTCTCTAGTAAAAATTAGTTTTTTTTTTTTTTAACGCCTACATCTTCGAAACTACTAGAGATTTTTAAAATTTGTTTTTTTGATTGACGCAGAATCGTTCAACCTTTCGATTAAAAAAAAAAAAAAAAAAAAATAAATTGAAAAAATATTTACTTTTCGCGGAGATATTCGATTTTAAAGTCGGGTCTCACAGATCCTTGTCTGTTCAACTAGTCGTCAGTTTTGAGGTACACGAAGAGTTAATTGAAATATTTGTTGTATAACAATAATATAACATATATAATGTACAATATAACAATAATATAACATATTATCGATGATAATGCTGCGAAAGTTGTTAATTGGATATTTGATTGTTTATTGATTTTGATTGAATTATGGAGGGCGCGCAATTCGTGTCTTCTGGCAGTTTACAGAAGGAGCAAGGTTGAATTAATTATTTTTAGCACGTTACGGTCAGTCCATAACGTTTCGGAATTTTATTCGTCAGATATCAATAGACTGCGTTTATTGCTACAGTATAGGGTGAGAAATAGCCAGCTGCAGTTAACTCACTCAGACGTGCAGCAGGCTGAATTGGTCATGAGATTGATCCGGCGATTCGTTCGATCAGGACGAATTGGTTTTTCGCGTGCAAATTCGCAATTACATCGACGAAAGTAATATAAAACGCCGTAATCGGTTTTATCGTCGGTGAGAAACGTACGTTCTTTTTTTTTTTTTGTCTGCGTTTTGCTTCAAGTTTCTCGCTTAATTTAGAGACGGTTTCCACGGTTTTTCGTGACTGTTCTTTCTTTTTGAAGAAAAGAACTCTCCGATACTTCGACGATTGTCTGTTTACTTGTATTCGCGCAATCCAAAGAAAAATTGATCTAACAACTGATAATTGAGATTGACTAATCGACTTGCAACAGAAGATATTTTATCTCCATCTCGGTAACAACCTTGACGACTGACACTCGAGATCTCGCTGTGATAGCGATACCACTGCAAAACAAATCCGGTACACCGTGAATGATGTAATCAGCTCTGGTCTTAAATGTCATTAATGATGCAAACTATAATTGTGTGCATATTAAACGACTAATAAAAATTGTTGTACAAACGTTCAAACAATTATATATCACTCGAAATGCGATATATTTCTTTTGTATAAGTTTAAAAGACACATGTTGTAAAAAAACAATATTAAAAAAAAAAATAAGCAAAAAAAAATTACACGAGTCGCAGTTGAAAAATTCTATCTGTTGATCGTTGGCGTGCTTGAATGTTCCCCTAACTGTGAAAAAAAAACGAGGATGCACCTTGAGAATTTACCTAAGTTTAGCGGTAGTTTCAGATGACTGACACTGTTTCCCGACGTGATGTGTTATCGACGTGTTAACGGTGTTGCTTGTTGCGAACTTGCGGTTCGTTCAACCCCGCGATCCTTGTGGTTGTGCGAACGCAGCTTTCAGCCTATTAGCGATTCAACGCAATGAACGATTATCGCGCACCAAATGCGCGTCCGTTTATTTCTTTGAATCGTAGGTTTCTTTCGTTCGGATTGTAAAACGCGAACTCTCTTGCACAATTGTAATATATATATATATATTTCTATTTCGGAAAGTAAGTATAACATATCTGTCTTGCCTGAAACTGAATCGCGCGTGACCTTTTTCACCTTAACTTTTTTTTAATTACTCGATGAATGTACGAGAGAGGCGGTTGACAAGTACTCGAAAAATAGATAGCGACACAGTAGTGTTACATTGCAGTTGTCGTTTTTTTTTTTTTAACAAATTTTGTCTTTCAGAAGAACAAGTGTCAAACGGCTCATTATCGCACTTAGTGTTTGCGTGACAGCTCGCTAAAGTAGACCAATGATTTTTGTAAGCACGAAAAGAATGAGGTTCGTCAAATTCCATGTTTTGACACCTGCTACGCAGATCACAAAGTCGAGTTGTGTGAATGCAGTTCTTACGAATTCTTCTCTTTTGATAAACAATACGATGCACACGATGGGTTATCGATTTCAAATTCAGTGGTCGAACTAGCTGTGAAGACGCACATACCGTCAGTAAACGCTTAAATGAAGTGACACTTCAGCAATGATCCAACATCCACGAAATCGTACGAATTGCGAATTAAAGTTGATCGCGATATAGCGGAGATAAATAGACATTTCATCTGAACGTGTGCACATCTTACGCGAACATTTGGGTATAAAAAAAGCTGTGTGCGCGATGAATGTCGCAGTTGTTCACAATGAACCAAGTTCAACTGTTGCAGCGATCAAAAGTTACCGCCTCATCCCTGCTTTATTCGCTCTGATACGGCTCTTTGCAATTTTTGTTTTTAAATCTGAAAAAAAAAAGGGATTCGGTAGAAAGAAATTTTCGAGCAACAATGAAGTCAATCAATGCCGTAAACGGCTATTTCGAAGAGAAATTGTTCTACCAAATTAAGCGCTCTCGAAAAAGAGCGCTGGTTAAAATACATGGAGATGGGAGTGTGTTGAGTATATTGAAAAAGATATACATTTCAATCTGATACTTGTTAAATTATTGTTTATCTTTTCGAATACGCGTTTCGAATATTGATCGCTTCTCGTAATTGAAAGCTTTTGAAATGCGTTGCGCTCTAATATTCTTGAAATTAAAAAAATGTATTGAAACGTATTAAAAAAAAACGTATTAAAAAACGTATTAAAAAGTATATTAAAAACTGACGCAAGGAACAAATTTATGAGAAGTATTATTTGTACAAAAACTATATAACGCGTTGTGGATAAGTTATTATGTGCTAAATGTGTTAGATTTATTATCGAGGCAAAGTATTTACGGACATACAAACATCCTCTGTTTACTTTTGGTAGCAGTAAGCTATTGTTTACATACCGTGTGTTTGAAAAGAAAACTGATATGCGGATCTAAGCGGAGAAAATCGTCTGTAGGTTACAAGGTCTTTAACATGTCTTTTGCGTTCAATTTGACACGTTCTGTAACAAAATTTACATTATAACAATTCGTGGTTTTGATTCTAATAAAAAAGGCAATTGCATTTTCGTAATAGAACACAGGACAATCTTGTAAAGTTCCAAAAACTTTTTATATTTCGAAAAATTTTGTCAATTTGATTTTATTATTAACGTAGTTAACTGTTCTTTTGAAATGATTGAAAAAAAAAAGCCGAGAAATTGTTGTAAACGATTCAGTCGTTGATATGGCACGATAAGATCCTTTGACAGAAGACGTATGGCGTTTCAGAGGAGAAAGAAGCGCCGCCGGGGGATCGTATACATATACAACAAGAACTCGTCGTTACACCATATTCGGAAGCGCTACATTTTCGCAGGGCTGGACAAAGATATTTTGCCGCCCCAAAACGGGACCGCGATTTCACGTTTTCATATCTATCCGCTTCGTTTTTTTTTTTTTTTTTATATATAATAGAGGTCAGTTAGATATAGATATCAGTTGTGTAACTACAACGGAGTTTTTGCTTTTAGCAAAGATGATGCTTTGTCTCACTATTATCACATAATATGTATTAAAAACATTTTTGTTTAAATGGATTGTTCTCGCGGGTGATAAATTCGCGGTTGCGATGAATTCAACAGCGTTTGTTACTTTTATTTGTAAGATCAACAATATGAAATCGATATGGCGATTTTTGTCATCAGCATTACCATATAAACATCTGTAAACATGTGTTTTTAGTTTGAAATAAACATATACTTAAACACATCTCTTAGTTTGAAATTACATCTTTCTATTGATAACAACAAAAAAACAAAACACTTTTCTGCTTCTCTCGTTATTTCTCTCGCAATGACAATCCCGTTAAGTTTATAATGACGGGTTTTCCTTAATAAACCTGAGCTTTCGCACGATAAAGCCGCAGGGTAACCGATGCTCTCGCACGAGACGGACTGTCTTACGCGTGCGTTGATCTTACGGCTTACTTTACTTTACAAGTACGTGATCACCATTTACGATTTCTTTCCGCCTGCGCGCACCCCACGTAAACTACGTTTCCTGAGAGATAACTACGTCCATTCATTCATTCACTCGTAACAACGTCTGTCGGTTAGTGTGTTTTCCTTAAGGCTCGTTAAAATGCGCTACTGACTATGGATGGCTTCCAGATTCCAGACGGAGGAGAAGTCGATCTTCTCAATTCCGCCGAGCACAGTAAATTGCTGTACGTTATTATGAACGGAAAGAATTCAAGTTAAAAATAAAATAGAAAAAAAAAAAAAAATAGAAATAATAAAAATAGAAAATATTCGCATGTTTTTTTTTTATGTTTAATGCGACCGTCGCATCGTTGAAAAATTGAATAGAATTTTTAATGTCTTATTGTCTCGGGTGCGCTCGCGAGAAAAATGAACGGACAAGATTGCAATTCGAGAAGTCGCTTATAAGTGACACAGCATTTTCCTAGTACGTACAATTGTACTCGAGGTCTTTCCACGTGGCGCTAATTTAATATGCAGCGGTGCACGTATCGCTTGTCTAAATATAATTCTCCAAAGACGTGTCAGCTTTCTGCTGGAAGGATTATTTCGCAAACGTGCGGGAGCAGCTATCGTGGATTAGTAAACATTCTAAAATGTGTGCGAAAGGAGCTGACATCACCCTCGTATTTCTATTTTTACGTGCGCTTCGTAGCTTCCTTTTAAGTTGATTGCATCACAACGCATAAAATTAACGTACGATCATTTAGCGATGCGCAACAGTTAACAATGATGTCGTTCGCGAACGTCATGTATACACAACTAGCGATGAAGGTATGCGCGTACAAAGAGACAGGTACGTACTTTGGTACTCGCAAGTTTCTCTCGATCGACCTAAATTTCGAGTTTACTGCTTCAGACCTTACCGAGGTCAACTAGTGTCAACGCGATAGATGATGATGAGCCTCCGTAGCCGCGTCGGCTGTACATCATTCTACAAGAGGGTAAACCGTCAGTAGATCAACGACTGTTGCTCCACTTAATGTGTTTTAAATTGCTAAAGCATATCTTAACTGCTACAAAGCGCACAAATAAAAGAGCGTAAAAAATTTTGATCAACTACAGAGACAAAATGATATCATACATGTTTCTCTTTAAAATGATATCATACATGTTTCTCTTTAAGAGCGAGATCAATTAAAATAAAACAGAATAATCGGGCAGACGCGAACAAAAAGATGTTCGTGTGCGTGATTCGTTGTTGAATACCAAAAAAATTACAGTGTATAAACAAAAATATATAAAAATTAGTAGGATACGCTGTGGCCATTTTACTAATGTTTATATTATACATTTTACACACTGATGAAGATCCAAACAAAAGGATCGAAACGTCCGTAATTTTTTTTGATATTCAATAAAAAATTACGAACATTTTGTGTTTTTACTCGCATCTGCCCGAATATTCTGTTTTATCATCTCACGAGCTTATTCAATTGATAAATTAAAATGAGATGGAACATTACCACGCAAGAACATACAAGCAAGTGTTTTAGAAAAGAATTCGATTGAAGAGAGATATAAGAGACATTTTTAAAATTTCTATCAATTGTGATATTTTTGATGATTTTATTGATTTATTGAAAAACAAATTTCACACGGTGATAGTTAATACCGTAATTTAATATTGATACTATAATATTCAATCGGATGATAAATTTGCAAGAAAGTTTATTGAGTTAAATGTATTATCGTATTGCACTTGATGTAAGATTCACTTCTATTAATCTTATATACATGTGTGTGTGTATGTGTGTGTGTGTGTGTATAACTTGAATTTGTAATATCGCGTCATATAAAATATTTCAAGATGTGTTAATTAAATTTCACAGTCGATTAATAACAACAATTAACGATTGTACGTTGCAGATGAGCGAGAAGATGTGCAGAAGAAGACGTTCGCCAAATGGATAAACTCGCAACTTCTTAAGGTAAACGATATCATATATATCTCGCGCGACTCCTATTACCGTCCGCTTCTTATCGTACCCCAGTTATTCACAAAGTTGTTATCCGAGCAGTTTCTTTCTTTTTCTCTCTCTATTCACGCGTGGAATGTGTAACATGTATCTATACTTGTTACACGTTTTTCTTTCTTTACGTTTGTTATCTGAATCTCTTTCACAACGCCGATGTAATAGCTTGTCAAGATATAACTTTCCGCGAGTAGAATACACGAAACCGGACGCGGATGTGTTTAATCCGTTTTACTTTCTGTAGAATCATCATGAGCCGATCAACGATCTGTTCGTCGATTTACGAGATGGAAATCGCTTATTGTCTCTCCTGGAAGTGCTCACTTCCAAGACTTATGTAAGTATGCCGCATATATTTTATCTCTATGCGCGCCGCAATTTAATCGCTCGTCGTTAACTTACTTAGCAGCGATCCGTGATTTTGCACAAACTTATCTGGATCGCCGATGGTCTGTCGAAAGTTAATTCACAACAATAAACGTGTCTATTTTTTGATGGCGATCACTTGAATAGGTTAAATAAAAATTTATTCCTCATGTGTTTCGCGTCAACGTACAAACTCACCGTAGCGAATTGCGAGCAGGTGCACGTGCATCGCGAATATTTGCATAAGAGTGCACGATTATGAATGCACGGTAGGCGTAAGAATGTTCCATTCTTGAAGTGTATGGCGCGCCACAGCATTTGCATTGCCGTGTGCAGGTGTTCGCTTTCGTCGTTGAAATTTATTTTGCATGGTCCATTGAATCGGCCGAACCTAAGAATTATGTTAAAATATGTCGGTTCAAACTCCAGGAACAACTTTGTATACGAGTTATTTATAAAGTGAAGATACAATATGTATTATTTTACAGAAAAGAGAACGCGGTCGGATGCGAGTGCATCATCTTAATAACGTTAACAAGGCGTTGCAGATTCTTGAGCAAAATAATGTAAGTGAGATATTTATATCACACAGAAAACTCACGTGTGTGTGTGAGATAATTATTTTTTAATATATTAAAATAAACAACTGGAAAATAGATTGAAAGAAGCGAAGTTGAAAACATTTATGTTAAATTACGAGATATTATGTTTAATAAAATATGAACTCCGTGTTAGTCCGTTCATTGTATACGTATATTATATTTTAGGTGAAACTTGTCAATATTAGTAGCAACGATATAGTCGATGGTAATCCGAAACTGACACTCGGTTTAGTATGGAGTATTATTCTACATTGGCAAGTAAGTTCGACGATAGATACCTTCCTTATAGCAAAAAAAAATCCAGACACTAGCTCACACATGATTCGTATCTCAACAGGTACATTATCATTTGAAAGATTTGATGACGGAATTGCAACAAACTAATTTGGAAAAGACACTTCTCGCTTGGTGTCGTCAAAACTCGAAGGTGATTGCAAATAGATTTTGATGAAAAAATATATAAAAAGCGAGCGAAAATAATGTAAAAAAGTTTGTTCACTCATGTCTGAGATATGTTTTTTCTTTTTAGAATTACGCTGGCGTTGATATTAAAAATTTTACTACTTCGTGGTCGGATGGATTAGCATTTAATGCGATCTTACATAAATGGAAGCCTCACTTGTTTGATTTTAATAACATCGCACGTAAACATCCAAATGCCAGATTAGATCATGCTTTTCGACTCGCGCATGAACATCTCTCTATCGAACGACTTTTGGATCCCGAAGGTAATTTCAATTGAATCGTATGTCTTCTCTTTAAAAAGTACTTACACTTTTCGATTTTTGTTGATTAATTACAACTTGATTAACAATTGAACAGTATAAACATTTATTCTATCCGAGTAAAAAGTAACAGAAACGATTTATAAATAATTTTTATAAACATTTTACTTAAGTGAAATAGTGTTTACAACGTTTAATTAGCTTTTAATCGTTGATCAATAAAATAATCAAAAAACAAAAATAATGAAAACATGTAAACGCGTTCTTACACACGACATATAAATAAACGTACATTTTTTTATGGTTTATACATTTAGAAAATTGAAGAATTATGTGTTGCACTTAGATTATTAATATTATTTTAATAATATACATAAAGAGTAACTAGATATTTTATTGCTATATTTTATTACAGACGTAAATACTTCGGTACCGGATAAGAAATCTATAATGATGTACGTTATGTGTCTCTTTCAATCATTACCGCATTCCGGGGACGATATTGGTGAATTAGATCTTTCAATCGCAAGCGACAGCACTCCAGTTAGTCCAGTTACAACACCAGGAACAGAGGTATGCAAACTTATAAAAACGTAAAACTTAGCAAATCTGAAAGAATTATATATATATACGTAATATTAACATCTGTAACTTAAAAATATTTATTTCGCAGAATGCTTTATCATTCAGTAATTTCGGAATGCCATCTTCCCGTCCTGTAAGTCTGGCCACAAATGTTTCCGTTGAGCTTGGTGGCTATCAAGTTGCTCTCGAGGATGTTCTAACGTGGCTTTTGGAGGCGGAAGATAAATTACACAATGGCCCCGAGCCGGGCGCGACTCTAGATATAGTGAAACAACAATTTCATGAGCACGAAAGCTTCTTAATAGAACTATCTGGTCATCAGGATGGAGTGGGAGCCGTGCTAGAAGAAGGTGCAAGATTGTTAGCTGAAGGCGGACTGCTTAAAGAGGAAGAACACGAAATCCGTCTGCAAATGTCTCTACTGAATTCTCGATGGGAAGCATTACGAATGCGCGCTATGGAAAGACAAACTAGAATACACGAGGTTTGAACATTTTGTAAAAAAAAAAAAAAAACAAACAAATATAGTTTTCAAAAACTATTTATTAATATCGAATATAAACCGAGTACAATATTGAATAATATTTTTTAGGTCCTGATGCAAATGCAACAGACTCAGTTAGACGCACTGCGACAGTGGCTGATGAAAACGGAAGATCGAATTTCTCTGATGGCAGCGGTCGAAATAAATCCTTCAACTCTCGAGAAACAAACGAAACTTGTCAATGAATTAGAGCAAGATATACAGGGGCAACAAAATGTAGTCGACAGTATGAGAAACATGGTAGTGGTCATGGATGAAGAAAATTCCGAGACGGTTTACGCGCAGATAGAAGATGAATTGTCCGCTCTCGGCGAACGTTGGAGTCACATTTGCCAGTGGAAAGAAGAACGACGTCAGCGATTGGAATCTTTATCTACGCTTTGGCAGAATATCACTGACGATTACAAGAGATTAGTAACGTGGCTCAATGAAACAGAAATTACATTGAAGCAAATGGAAGCTAATCCGGCGTCTGAGTTTGGCGAAATGCTAGATAGAATAAAAAAGTTACAGGTTCTTAAAGCGGAAATGGATATAAATCAGAAGAAATTAGTATCTCTTCAAGAATCAATTCAAGATTTAGATGGCAATAGCTCGTCCTCAGAATACGCAAATATTTTGGAGAAAATCGAAAATCTGCAAGATCGATGGGAAGCTGTTGGACAAATAATGGAGGTTCAAACTCAAAGGGTAATTTTTCAATATATTATAGAATGTTATATTTTGTAAAAAAAAATTCTTTCTTCCTCGTTGACAAAAAATTCTCACTTCAATTCCATTTTCTACTAGATAACAAATTCTGGATTTGAGTTTGACTTAAGATCTGAGGACAGCACAACAACTATTAAAGGAAACGAATGGATGTCCGAAACGGTAACGAGTATAGCGTACAAAGAAGAAATAACTGCAACGGTAAGTACAGTTTGTTGTCAACGATATCTTTCGGACTAGACATTTTTGATAAACGTTTTTATATTTTTACAGTCGACTCCTCATAGCAATTCGAAGAAACGGCGTGTCGATAGTACCACTAAACATGAGTTTGAATCGGCATTGCTTCATCTATATAAATGGCTCGATTATGTTGATCTAGAAATCGGTCGTTCCGAAGGAGTTTTTGACGAATTAAGCGTGGAAGAAAAGAAAGTGGTTTACGAGGATACACTTGTAGAAATGGAATCGCATAAGAGTGAATACGAGAGAGTTCTCGAAATTGGCAAACAACTTATTGAAGAGTTAGAAACTGCAAACGAGTCTTTTGAAGAAGAAGAATCCAAGCTTAAGGACATAGACAATTGTTGGATAGCGACAAACAATCGTCTTCAGGAAATAAAGAAACGTATAGATTATTTGGACGAAGTAAAGAGATTCCGCACTGAACTGGCTAGTCTAAATCTAATGTTGGAAAGTTACACAAAATGGTTTGACACAAATAAAAAGAACAATCAGATAGAACTATTCAGAGTAAGTTCAAGTATAATCTTTTCAATATGATCTAATAGTACGTTTGTTTTTATATCTTGTTTATTTCACATGTAAAATACCGATTTGTTGTTTAGGTCAAAATGAAGTCAATGAAATCTCATGATGAACGTATAAAAAAGATGCTCGAAAAAGCAAAAGAATTATCGGAAAATCAAATTGCAAGTACAGAAAATAGTAATATAGACGCAGAAGTAAAAGTATTTTCCATCAATTGGGAGAAGCTGTGTAATATGTACGTATATGTTTTTGAAAAACAGAACAAACAGATACACACACACACACGTACACACTCACCCACCAATACACCTGTTATATTGGGTGAGTGCAAAAGTTTTGATGGATTTTGTGATAGTAAAATAGACCAAGTAACTTTTATTTTTAAAAACAATTTATTCGATTTCTGTCAAATACAACAGCAAAAAATACTAGAAAACAATGAGATTTGCTTGATAGAGTAAATAAATTCTTTTAAATAAAATTATTTGATTTTCCATTTTTCTATAAAAAAACTTTTACACTCACCCAATATCTCTCAAGTGTTATATTGCTTGTTTGAAGCAATGTAATTCTTTCAGGTTGTCGGATCGATTGACTGAAATAAATAATACTATTGATCATACACCGCCGAAAAAATATATTGAGGGAATTACTAATCTGACGTCGTTTATTAATAACATGGAAGGTGTTTTGTTATCAGAGCATGTACTTATTTCTGACGAGAAGACTATGGAAGAACAAATAAGAAGATTGAGAGATATACAAAACTCACTAAAAGAACAGGAAGAGATTTTTAAATACGTTAACTCTACTGGACAAGATCTAATAGCAAAGATGAATGATGAGTCTTTAGAACAACGATTTAAAAATGAGTTACAGGATTTAAATACCAAGTGGAGTGATATTCCTATTATTTTGGAAGAGAAGCAACAGACTTGTACCAAAAGTAAATACGAATATTTACGCAATAAATTACATGTGACTCAATTCAAATTTATTTTCAATTTTTAAACTTTATAGTTTATAATATAAATTATTATTTTTATTTTAATTATATATCTATAGGACAAAAATTTATTATTAATACGTATGTATTTTAGATATTGCAACTCTGCAAGCATTTAATACCGAGTTATCTACCCTGGAAATGTGGTTGGAAAAATCAGCGTTACATTTGGAAGACTTATCTAAAGACGACATTATGGAAAATAATTTTGAAGAAACAGAACGTAGAGTAAACCAAATTCGCTCATTTTTTCAGGAAATAGATAAAACAAAACCACAGATAGAAGCACTTCGAATATCGGCAAGCAAGATACTGGAAAAATCCGAACCTAATTTTGCAAGTTTAATAAATAGTAAATTAGAAGCTGTAACATTCAAGTGGACTGTCATTTTTGATGAAACAAAAAATCTGCTCAACAAATACGACGGCGCTTTGAAGAAAAATGACGATGTAAGTGTACATAATCTTAACTTATTAATTGATGCAATTTTATTACATATATATAATTATTTTATTTTTGTTTAGATTATAAACGGCATAGAAGATTTTACGAGGTGGTTATCGAGTTTAGAGAAAGAGATACCAGTGGAATCGAGAATAACATCGTCAGTCGAGCTTTTTCAAGTTCGCGGCAGATATCAAGCATTGAAAGATAAAGTTGACAAACGGGTGGAAGACTTTAGGAATCTCAACGAAATGGGAAATGACAAACTATTGAGCTCAGAAGGATCATCCGTGCAAGAGCTTGGTAGACGCTTTACTTTCTTAAATGCACGATGGACCGACGTTACAGATCGTATATACGAACGATACAGACACTTACAAAATGCTAGTCACGAATACGGGGAGTTTCGTGCGTTGGTCGCACAGGAAAGCGATTGGTTAGATAAGTTGGAGAAGCGATTGAAAAAATCGTCCAAGGATGCTGCAGACGCGGAAGAAATTTCAGAAGAGCTGGACGTAAGTAAATTTTTTAATACTGTAAACATTTTAAAAAAACATCAAACGATTCTCTCTACTCTCGCCTATACAGACACAATGTTTATAATATTTTATGTTATACGCGTTTTAAGGATCTAGAAAATTACATGCGGAATCACCCGGAATCTAGACTTAAAAAAATTCAAGAAATTGGCAAACAACTTATTGACAGTAATATTATGACTTTTTCTATCGAAGCAGATGTGGAAGGATTAACGAATCGATGGGAAAATTTAAACAAACAAGTACGTACATCTATGTTATGTATTATATCCTTCATGTCCATATATTCTCCCTCTTTATCAAACCCATCTGTTTAGCTCTCTGCTCGCATACACGTCTTGTTTTAGAGAAAATATGTTTTAATCTCAGCTTAATTATTTTATCGAATTGTGTTTAACAGTGTTAAATATATATATATGCTAGCATGGATGTAAGTAATATTTTAGCCGCCAGAATAATTGCATGTAGCATTATCACAAATCGCTCGACACAAAAATTTATACATATATACATATACATATATTTATATAACGTATGTATAAATTTTACAAATAGAATATTGTACAGATAATTGTATTAACTATAACAAAGATTTCCTATTCCTTATTGAAACAAAAAATTGTCTCACGTAAATATCATGTAGATCCTTATCAGTACGTATATTACATTATAAATAGTTTTGCTTGGCCAATCATAGCTGTCAAAAAATGCTTTGTAATCGTGAGAGTATCATGATATTTGCTTCGTAAAATTAGTTCAGGTGGAAAGACAGAATTATGTTTTGAGTAGGCAGGGCAACGGGCCAAGCTGTTGGAAGGATCAGTGAAGCAGGCCCAGCAATCAGAAGGGCGTATCCTTGCTCTTCAGCATTCGTTAACACAAATAGACTATGTACTAACAGCACGTCTTGATTGTGACCTCACTGCTGATGACTTGCCTCACGATTATCAGGTCTGTTGTGATAATACATTATATATAATGTATATTCTATAGTTGTATGACTTATATTATTAAAATAAAAAATAAAAAAATTGTCGCTTCGTTTCTTTCTAAAGTAGCATGCTCAAAAGAATTCGTAATCGTGCTAAAGTCTGCATCCTCTGTACAGATTTGGCTAACTAATTGTATATCGCAAAAAATAAAAGAATTACTAAAGATTTATACTAATACGCGTGCATTATACAAAATTAATTGAAAATAACTACGTCCAACGCGGCGTTTACTTTATGTTGATTAATTCCACGTTATGGCTACAGAAATTAATGGATGAGTTGGAACAACAGCGCGCTACGCTTGAAGAAATGGCATCACAAATTGAATCGTACAAAGCATCCGGGAAACAAGAAGCGGCACTGCGACTGCAAGAACAAATGTCCCTGATTGAACAAAAGTATACTAAAGTGCAAAGAAAGTTTCAACGCTTTCGTTGTTCGTCTAATATCGAAACGAGATTGACGAGAGCTTTACGAGAACTCGGAGGTATAGAGGAAGCAACTTGTTTGCTAGAATTATCGTCAGAAGATCCCGAAGCCATTGAGAATCAACTCAAACATTGCTTGGTAAAATTTATTATTTTGCATGTTTGCACAATCTACTTAACACGTGCATCTTATTAATTTAAGTCGTATTTTTTTACAGCGATTTTACCAAACGTTAAGCGAGATTAAAAGTGAAATCGAATCTATAATCGTGATTGGCAGAAAACTGGTTGAGGATAAAGCTGTTACCGAATCGGAAAAATTTTCCAAGCGAATTGATATGTTAAAAGACTTGTATAATAAGGTACATACACGAAAATTCTCTTAATTGTTGTTTTTTTTTTTTTTTTTTTTACAGGAAATTGTATCAAAAGAACAATTTATAATTTTGTTGCAGCTGGGCCTACATATAACGGAATCCAAATCGATATTAGAATCGGCATTAGATTTGTCACGCGACATACATAAAAATTTGACGTATGTCAACATGTCGATCGAAAGTATAAATAAGGAATTAGATGCGCAAAAAAGTATGCCTAATTTGCCAGCAAATACGATATATATACGAGTAAGGAGAAATTCAAAGTTTTACGAGATCGTTATAAGTCAGATTTATAGTTTATTAAATATGAACAAATTGTTTATTAAGTAAATTATTTTTATGAATAAACTATAAATTGTGTATATATATATGATATAGTATATATACCCCATTATTATAGGAAACCTTGACTGAAGTAATTCCGCGTCTGAATAGCATAAAAGATAAATTGCTTAAATCCCAGGATGAATTTTTCAAGTTGTGTGAACCTATGTATCTTGACCAACTTAAGGAAAAAATTTCTGATGTAATTACAAGATTAGCTAACACAGAAAAGAGATTACGACTCTATAGAGGTTCAGAGGTAAATGTTCTTATTAAATATTTCTTTTAATATTTTACGTATATATATATTTCGTTTTTTTGTTTGTAAAAAGGACGAACCTAATGTCGACGAAATAAACGCATGGCTTTTACAAGTGGAAGAGAAGTTGAATCAGTTAGATGCGGTTTCAATTGACCAACTCACAGAACATCACTTTGAACAGTGCAAGGTATATTTATATATATATATATTAAAATGTAACAAAGTTATATATTTGTATTTTGTTTTTGTAACGCGTTAAATAACTATTCTCGAGGGTCGTCGTGAGTAATGTTCATCAAAATATCTTTAATATCTGTTTCATTATTAGGCTGTACAAAACGAAATGATAGAGGCGAAACCTAAAGTTAATCAGCTGCAACGCTATACCTTCTATCCTAAGGTAGCCGAGATATGTGAAAAATGGGAAGATATATCTAACAGAATACAGGTACGTATTTGCTCTGATTTTTAAGAAAAAGTTTTTAATGAAGATTTTTATCTGTTATCTTTTTCAAAAGTTTATCAGTTTTATCATTCATTATTGCTTATTTGCACTCATGGCTTTATTCCTTGCTTTACACTTTAACTGTCGGTATATGTAATGCTTGTGCTTATATTAGTACCATTACGTATATCTCTATCACATGTGTGTGAATGTCTTCTTTTTATAAAATTTTAATTATTCTAAAAAAACATGCAACTATTATTTATTTAAAAAAAAATTTTTTAATTTTTATTCAATATTAAACCTTGTAATATTGAAAATATTATTTCGTATAATTTTTCTTTTGCAGCAGGATTTAAATGGAGTTATATATTTTAATAATACAATATGTGTATATACTATATGTATATATTGTCTCTTTACATATGTATATATTGTATAATTAAGTAATGATATATAATGTTACACCATTTTATGTTCTCTTGATTACGTTGAATATGTACATATTAAATGTAGTAATTTATGTTTGTTTAACATGTGTGAAATATCATATATACCTTGATTTTGTCCAAGAGGTGACTCTTATCTCTCTATAAGTATACATATATTCTGACGGATGGCAAGATTGGACTTTGCCGATTTTATGATATTGTCTCTCCCCTTGTGTATAAAACTTATTTTTTTTTTACAAAAAAAAAAGAACTTAGACGGCAAGCTATACAGTTAAAGAAAGTTAATTGAATCGAATAGTTGAGAGATTATTGCATTGGTGATGGAAGAATTCAGCTTCATATGCACAATAAATCGCATTGTCACTTTCATTAGACTATGCTTTAATATTGTCCCACTATTAACATCGCTCTTTCAATTAACTGTTGATTGCCCATCAAGTTTCTGTCACCTCTCATGTTTTCACAGGAATGGATCCACAAAATCACAGACAATTTGTTAATAAAAAGTAAAGCAGAATCGTCCAAGGGGAGAGACAATTATGGACGCAACAAATCACCCAGACAGCTGGAACAAACTTCAGCTGCTCATCCTATTAAAAAAGAAAAGAAATTAATCGATGAAAACGAAGCGATTTACGGCATAGGATATCTTAATCCTGCGTTTGATGATAATCAATCTGCGGTCATTAAGACGCCCGAAAGCTCTCCGATTGATGTACCTCATCGGAGCAGAAAGTCTTCCGCTAAGTCGGAAAAAGTAAAAGCTAAACTGGTAGATGTTAGTAAAACAGTCAGACGAAAATTAGACATGAGTTCTGTGCCCGATGTTGTTCAGACTTCTCAAGGTGTTCAGATTGACGATGACCTGCCTTCACCATGTTCCGATACAGATGTATATATGGCTGACGAGGAAGAATTCTTCCTGGCTAAAAATAGTAAACTGTTCTCTCAAGTATCTAGCAATACTCTGACAGCAACAGATACTAAAACGTTTAATCCGGTTGGAGCGCAACAGAATCCATTTCGAGTAGTGGAAGTGAAAGAAATGGAAATTATAAAATCGGTAGCGTCTCCAGAAGATCATGTCATTTTGCCAAGTGCTAACGTCAGCGTTGGGTTGGTGCCTCAGGTAGTTGAAAGAGTGGAAATTGTTGAAGACACTGAGACAGAAGCTGAGTCCATAGATACTGATTCGGAAGACAAAGAAGGAAGAGGAAAATTGTCTTCTGGAATTGTCTCTGTAGAACAGATTGTTAAAAAAAAAGAACTTGTACCAATTTTGAAAAAGAAATCTCCAGAGCCTGCTATGAAAAATATTAAGAGAATTATATTAAAATTAGATTTGGATAATAATCAAGAAAAAGTTAGCGATTCAAACAAAGATACAACATTTTCAAGTAGCGCGCCATTAAGAAAAACAGAAGCTGCAGGATTTTCAAATGCTGAGTGTAGTAAGAGAGATGAGCAATTACCAGAAAATTTAAATAAGCCAAGAACAGCTTCCACATGGAAGGATAAAGAAAGTGTGGCCGAGTATCTCATATTGGACGATAATGAAGAGATTGTAAGGTCTAATGCAAAAACTAACGAAGAAACCGATTGTGCTAGATTACAAGATGTAGTCTCAACCTCAAAAGAGATAAACGATCAGAAAGAAATGACTTCTGAAAAAGCTAATGAACCTTTTAAGACACAGAAAAATGCTGATACGAGTCGTACGAGCGAGGAAGATAAGCTAGGTAAAAAATTATCGCTGCTGAAACGTTCAAGAAGTCTTTCAAAAGACGATACACTGGAAGATTGTGACAGCTTTTACGGCAGCGATAAGGAGACAGATGATGTGTTAATATTTTCGGATGATACAGAAATTGATGTTGATAGTTCCAGTTCAGATGAAGAAGATCCTAATTTAGGAGAACATGTTGAGCACCTCTTGGACAAGGTAACGCGTGCCGCACATACACATACACACCATTGTTCATCAATTCTTTATTTATTTGAAATGTTAACTATAATGTTAGGCATGTCTTCTCGACAAATACTATCATTTATATGTGATAAAATAAATATAATAATCGTACGCGATAATTAAATTTGTTTTTTTTTTTTTTACAGATGAAGGTTGAAAAGACCCGGCAATTTGTGCAACAAAAAACGGAAACAAGAACTTTCAACGAGAAACTTTTCAAAGGTCCAATAGGTACATCACGGACAGCGTTGGAGAAAAATATTTTAGAATTCGAACAAATAGCACAAATGATGTTATGCAGAATGGACATTATGTTAATGAGCATTAGTGGCATTTCTAATGAGAAGGATCCTACCAAGCGTCTTGAGGTTTCTATAACACGCCTTTAAATTTGTTTACGATCAAAATTGTTATTTTTTGATGATCATAATTTACAATAATTTGTGTGGTTTTGTTTTGTACATTACAGATACTCAAGAGCGAGATAAGCACCCTCGCACCAGATGCAGCAGCTTTGATCAGCAAAGGAGATGGTTTAGTTATGACAATACACATGACTGATCCCGCGCGAGCAGAAAAAATAAAACATGAACATCAAGATAAGCTGAGGAGCAAGTGGCACCAGGTAATGACAGAAATCGAGACGCGAAGAAAACAAGCGCAAAAAGCAGAAGAGACTCTGCGCCAATATAACAACATAATAGCGGAATTCGAAGACTGGTTTAGAGATGTGCCATTAAAGCTTGAACAAGCTAACAATTACGAGGGCCAGTTAGAATCATTTACCGAAGAGTTCGATGCCAAACAAATACAAATACATAAATTGAATGAGCTAGCCGCGGAATTAAGAAAATTAAATGTTGGTTATTCGGAATCGGTACGCTATCACATTAATAGCAACTGGCAAAAAGTTAGTTCGCAGTTCAAGAGATTCAGTGGCAGCAAAGACAAAGACAAACACGTAACCGATAAAAAAGTAGAATTGGTATGTATATTGAGTATTTATTTTACTTATTGAAATATACTGTAAATTAATGACTAAATATTATATAAAAATTTTTTATCCACGATCACATGTTTCACAGGATGTTGCGGGAGTTACTCCGCAAGAATTAATTGCGCGTCTTAACAAATTGAGAGAAGCTACATCGACTGTTTCACGATCCGTCAATTCCTTACCGTTGAACGGTAAAGATTATGAGCGGTTTGCAAACCAAGAAGATTGTTTGAAAAAAGTCAACAACGCTTTAAGTATTTTGAAGCCAAGCGTTGATGAGGTAAATTATATTTGCGAAAGTGTCACACGGCAAGCGAAAAGAGAGCAAGCCGATCAAATAAAACACTTAAGTGAGAAGTTGCACGACGAATGGACGAACGTTAATCAAAACTATATTGAAAGACATAATCGTTGGGTTAAATGTTACGAAAAATGGAGAGAACTTCACAACACCTGTCGAACGTTCTTGGAATGGTTGGACAAGATGGAAGATTCTCTCAAGAAATGTAATGCCAGTCTCAGCCAATCTAAAGCGAGCAAAACGAAAACATTCGAATTAGAGCAAGAAGTATCTAGAATGCAAAGAACGTTGAACAATATTAATGTAGCGAGTGCAGACATATCTAGCCGGGCTACTTCTGAAGATGTAAAGGAATTACAAAGTATGGTTGAAAATATTAAACATCGTTGGCAAAATCTAGTTGCCGAAATAAACGCGCGAAAAGAGAAGTAAGTAAAAAAAAAAAAAAAAATAAAAAAGAGAGATAGTACTTCAAATAGTTTAGCAATAAAAAAAAGTATTTTTTAAATAAATCTCGAATGATAGTCATTGCTTGTGGTATAACACTATGAAGTTACGATTTGCTAATCCAAACAAGCATGTACCATTGCAAGGAAAGCTCGGTCTAGCATTGAGCTATTTCAGTTGTGTTTTGCCTGTGCTGCTGTGTGTAGTGAAGTCAGTCAACTCAGAATAACTTCAGAATAAACGAACAACTTTCACACGTTCTTGTAATCTCAGTTTTGTGTGAAAAAAAAAAAGTAAAATACAGTTGTATAGATATTATATAATTAAAACTTAAAAAAAATGTTTCTCAAAAATAGTTTATAAATAGACGTTTACAATATGTTTTACTTACTACGTTTCGAATATTTTACAATAACGTATTTTTTATTCAAGAAATTTTGCTATGGAGAAAAAAGTGAATACCGACGGCAGAATTTTGGATACGGCGTACAATATTGTGGAACAAGTAAATACTCTGTTAGGATCTGCGGCAAATCCTTCGGACGAAACCTCATTATCGATTCGACTGTCGCTAATTAAGGTAAGTTAACACACAACTTGACACATTTATTTTTTTTTTGTTCTACTAGGATCTGTTGAGAATCGTCTGGTTGTTGAAGATCGTTGTGGTGTCAAACATTTTTATTGCGTTGTTTTATCTTAAATATTTATACACGAATTTTCAACTTTTAAGCAATTAAGAATTATTTCGACAATTATAACATTTTGTTTTGTAGAACACATTCATTGTTTTCACAGAAAATATTATACGTTACACACACTCATTCACTAAAAAACAAGTATATTTTCAAAATCTAAAACATCTCTACATATTTTTTAATAATATTATAACAATTAGTATTGAAAAACACTAACTCTGCGCTCAGCTTAGATGCGACTTGGATAAGTAACGGAATTATTCTCTTCGAGATTCGGTTTCAATAGGTTACAGTATGCTCGGTGCAGCATAATCAAATAAACTGAAACTTGTCCTAATAATATCTCTACATTTCACGACTGTGTATATGCCGAACCGTGCCAAGATATAAATAGCATTGAACTCTCTCTTTCAAAAAGCTTCGTAGTAAAGTTTACCTATATACATTTACCTTCTATTTTATTTTACAAATAACGTCGATGAGAACATATATTTGTAAAATATTCTTCACTAATTTAAACATTTCTCTCTTTTTTATTGAATTAATTATATTACATATGAAATCATTGTTTGATGAGAATAAGTAACAAGCAACAACGTTTTTTTAATTGAAAACTCATGAAATATTTACAGGCAAGAGAAGAAGAACTTTTAACACGGAAAAGAGCTTTGCAAACTTTATTAAGTCAACATAACGTTGCAAAAGAAGAAGGCGAGAACAATAAGCTTCTCACAGATATGGAAAAGGTATTGATCGGTTATATCAAATGTTCATTATTTTATAATTTTAGAAACTCGAGAGTGAGAAAGAAAGAGAGAAAGTGAGAGAGAGAGAGAGAGAGAAAGAGAGAGAGATTTTGCTTTATTATATGGTGTAATAATATTTGTTTAGGCTAATGTAAATCTTACAAACCACCGCGAATATGTAGAAGGTAAACTTGCGTCGCTTAGAAAATACATATATATTCTGGACGCTGTTATGGCTTGGGTTATGGAAACGCGAACACGATTGAATATTTCTCAAGAATTACCGCAGCACGAGCGTAATGAAATGATTAAAAATATTATGGTAAATACAATTATTCTTCACGTGCTTTTACTTAAAAAAAAAAAAAGACGTTAAATATTTTTATATTTTTTCAGTCCAAAGTCAATGATCGCGAGATGGAAGTAAAAGATGTGTTAGAAAATTATACTAATTTGGAAAAAGAGTGTGAATCAGCGAAACAGTCTGTTTCTGTTGAACTTGAGGTATGCAAAAACCATATTTGTTGCAATAGATAAAAATTATATAATAGGTAAATAGTGTCATTATTAAAATATATTGTTATTGTTTGATTGTGTATTCTATAATAGGAAAAGTTGAAGAAGCTGAGGGAAGATTGGCAATTTATAAAATGTTACGGAGAAAATCATGAAGTTTTGTCCACAAGTTCTACCGAGACTGCATCAAAAGGTAAGACTAAACATCGTGTGTTTTTACACAGTTTACAAAACTATTTTTTTTACACACCTGTGGTATCTTTTGCTTTTATTTTAGTATTCTTAAATTATTTTTTTTCCAGTTAATATTATAAAATGTTATTTATATATAAAATGTTTGTTTATTTATATTTATTTGTGTTCAGAAAAAAATGTTTCCGCATATATAATCTAATTATAGTTCTAAAAATGTTTAGAATATAAAATCTATACATTTTTTGCATATTTTGTGTAAAAAATAAAAAACAAAATTATTTTTTCTTACGATATAGTCTAGAGATATTGTTTATAAAAAATTTATATATACTAGAAATATAAAAAGATAATTCTTTTTTTTAATAATAATGAGTGTACGCGTTTTATTTTGTACACTTTATAGCAATGTATGACAGAAAATATTTATGCAAAAGAAAATGTCGTTAACGTCAAGTTCGGAAAAGCGGTATGGCCATAAAGAGAGATATTTGAGCGTTTAATATGAATAGAATCAATTCTGGTTGGTAAATGTGTGTCCTTACGAAGGACAGAATCTCCGAAGGAAACAGTCAGCCGGACAATAAATAGTACGTTTAGCTGGTCCGGTAAGCGCGGCCACATTTCACTTCCACCCCATCCTGCAAGACGATATATATCCGGCGCGTTAAGTGCAGCCTTTTCAGCAACTGGCCGGTCCTTTCTCCTTCGCTACCACCGTTATTCGATTGTTTGGTGCACTAGAACATTGTCTTATTGAACATATTTCAAAGATTGTTACATTGATGACATTAATTTCCAACTAACCGCACTATAGATGCAAATTACGTTTTTGATATATTATTTTGCAGATATTGAAATAAGAATTTAGTATTTTTTTATATTTACAATTGTGTGTGTGTGTGTGAAAATTATTCAATTTAATATTGTGATATCACTTCCTTTCTTTTCAATTTTACTTGTTATTTATTTCAACTTTTAACTCACAGAGATTTAATGTTGGTTTTTAATGTTGTCAAAAATTTGAATTCTATTTTTTAACAATTTATTAATTAATTTAACGAAATTGATTATATTTTTGATATTTGTGACTTGCACCAATCAAACGAAAAAAAATAAAAAAAAACAAAGTAACATGAAAAACAGAAAAACTGAATACAAATTTTGTGCATTATTTAAATAAAAAAACAATGCGAAGTGTATATCAGGACATGATCGTTTTGACGAGGTTTTATCGAAATTGTCGTGACAAAAAAATTAAAAATTATACAATTAAAAATTTACTCATCACCGGTCGTTGCTTTCATCGACATTTCTTTTGTTTCCAACAACCTTTCTTCTTTTCACGTTCTGTTAGCAACTTTAAAAACAAATATGCTAGAGAAACTAATTACGATGACCTGCGCTAATTAACGCGATACAAATGAGAGCTTTTGTGTGTACTTGCAACTTTTATTTCGACGCACTTTGTCAGACAAGCGTTACAATAGGAAATCTGAAGATCGTTTGTCGCTTTACTCGACGCTTTTGTAACAACACAGTCGAGAGACGCGATGTATCGAGAAACTCAAAGTCATTCGCGGCAACTTTATATCGATTACTACCATGTGTACCAATCGCGAAGCTAAATAACAGTATTATTTACTAAATATTTACAAAAAAATGAAATCAATATTTCTTGTGTGTGATTGTATGCGTGATATAATTCGAACTAATACCAATAAAGCTAATAACAAATAGAACGCGTTTCAACGCGTAACGCGATGAAAGGTTGTCGTACCAGTTATGAATATCACAGAGCACAATTAGTGGCGATTGCGCGTTAATTAATGGTTCCATGGCATTGGAACGTCGCACCATTTGGCATTGTCAGTTTTCATTTGTGTTATATTTATACGCGCGATTTACCTTTGGGATAGAAAGAATACACGAGATAAAAAGCGATTTCGGCACGGACCGATTGCGAACACTGCGTACAATAAGCTCGGTATGACTGCGCTACGTCGACCAAACCGATCAATGGCATTTAACAATCCGATCTCGCTATTATACACATTAAAATATAACAGCGCGTTATCGTTTCGCATTTCGTTTGTAATTAATATTTCGGTGAGAATAATTTATTCCTTTTCGACATAATTCACGATTTTAAACCGTATTAATTACATTTATAATGCGCGACAGTAATTTGTTGTGTCTCATTATTACGAAATTATTACTAAATGAAACTAATTATTGTCTCAAATTTTGTAGATATTTTAATTGTATGTAATAAAAGTTTATTTGTGTTTTTTTTTTATACGCTCGAAATTAATATTTTGATTTGAAACACACACACACACACGCACGCACACGCACATAATATAAAATGTCAAATATCAAGTAATTATGTAAAAACAGATTGAAAGAAGAATAGAAACGTACAGACAGAATGATATCAGAAAGTATTTAAACGTGCTGAGTTTTACATTATGCAAAAATGATCTCACAACGTAAGCGAATAACGACTTTCTAGTAATCGATATTCTTATATCTGTCTTTATATACGAAGACCACAAGAGAAGAACTTGATCCAAGTCCATTTTTTTCGATTTTCCGTTTTTGATGTTACTTGGCAGTTAAGGTGGAGTATTTTAATTATTCAAAGCGAGAGGGGGAAATTTTCTCTAGATAGATAGATAGAGATATAAGAATTTTTATGAAACGTGTACAGAAAAAAATACACGTACGTGTTTCGAATTTTAAAATCGCTTTCCACAAAAATTACGAAAAAATGTTACTTATTTTAAGAGTTTTTTTCCTGTGGTTTTCATATGACAATGTTTTATATCGAATATGTGTGTGTGCATACACACACATATACGCAAGTGCATACATAATTGCATTACTAAAAACTACATTTCGCGTGAATTATAGATTTTCAATAATAAAGTCAAATAAGGCATATGTAAACATCATCTCATCAGTCAGACACGTGATCGGCTGCGCGTACGTCAAACAGATGTTTAGTAATAGAAGTGTCGCTGTCCAATGTTAACAATAGAAAAATGAAACGCCGAATGTCTGACGACGTAGACATTTCTTAAAACTTCCATATTTTTAAATTTAAACGAATTTTACATTGTTGTACTTTTGTTCATAAGATATTAAGAGAAAAAAATCGCTTCTTATTATATATTATTATAAAACCTCAAAACTTTTAATAGAGAATAGTTAGAATTTCATCAGTTTCAATCGTTACTGAAACGTACAAAGCTTTTAGCTCGGAAACCATTCGACTCGCGTAAGTAAATCGACCTCGTATACTACCGTGACCTCTTGATATGTACAAGGTATTCCTTTACTTGCGATGAAATTACGTTCCGAGACTTCGGTCGTAAGTCTAATTGCGCCGAAAACTTATGTGCACATATCGTTTAAATATTTCAACTGATATATTTTGTATAAAACTTTAGAGTCGTGCAAAATATTTTATTATTTTATTAGTAAAACGATTATAGATTTCTACTTTAAAACTGATAAAAAAAAAAACTGTTGTTGCTTAGGACTATAATTCTTAATATTATAAAAATAATATTTAGCTTAACATAAAATCAATTATTTATTTAAATTTTTTAATATTCATTTAATTTTATATCGTCGATTAATTGTATTATCGGTGTCACTGGTGACACTAATGTCGCGCATAATGTCGTAAATACGAAATGCGTAAGTAGTCAAAGTAGTCGTAAGTAGAGACTATATGCGCAACGAAAGAGAGACATTTTAAAGTGGCGCGGTATACATTACAGCGGACATTTGTTTTTTTTTTTTATTAATGACAAAACGCGCAAAGATTTAATTACAATATTATTGCATGTCGTGTTCAAATATCACGTTGATATCGGAAACTTCAAATAGCAAAGACGGACGCATCTTGATCTTTCATAAAGGGCTTAGAGAGAACGACACGGTCGGTGGTGCGGGGGATGCGATCGTCGGTTCACATAATGAGCGGATAAGCCGGCTAATGTAGTCGTGGTAGACATTGCCAGACGAGAGAAGATAGCTCAAGCTTCGCCGTCGCCATTTCTCTTGTTCATCCCTGGACATACCTCCGCGCCTCTCGCTCTCTCCCTTCTTTCCTCCTTCCCTCCCTCTTTCTCTCTCTCTCTTCTTCCCTCCTCCTTCTCCTCCTCCTCCTCCCCCTTTCGTCGGTAACGTTAACGTACCGAGATAGAATCGCGGACTTTGTCCGACACAAGTTTGTACCACGTCTCGTCGTAACTGCGGCAGAGTCGCACACATGCAGCGCGCGCGCTTCACGAACACGCAGTACGGCTAACACCGTGATTATCCCTTAATTGACGCAGCCACTCCGAGATATAATCCGTCCATTTTGATTCCCGACCCGTCACCGGTGTAAAAAATTACTTTACACACACACACACACACACACACACACGTACACACACACAGACTGCGCGAATTCTCGTGCGGGTTGAAAATTCGCGCGGCATTTTGCGTGACCCGATCGCGTGCTGAAAGCGATATCGAAGACAAACGAACAAGTATTAAAGCACACGAAGCGTACGTAGAAAAGAGATAAATTAATTTTGCGGAAGAATAATCTTTCTAACAACTTTCGCGAGTTGAATCTTTTTTTTTTTTTTTGAGACTGTTTGATATATATTCTCCAAAAATATATGAGCGCGAAAACCATGCGGACGTGAAATCCCGGAAGCTGGAGTTTGTCGAGCGCGACCTCCTCTTCCCAAATAATCGATCAGTGAGAAAATCTAGGTGGGCGGCTTTTTTACGACTCCCCGAGGAATTCCACGGAGTGGATGGGCCGTCTGTACGCACTACCCTTCCCATATCTTAGCGGAACCAAACCTTACGGATCCATTCTTCGTCAGCATTACCGCAAACGTATAACATTCGTGGACTTGCTTCCGCGCATTTTGCCCAATGCCCCGAACTGTCCGGGAGTAATAGAATCGGTCCGTTCGGTAGGAAGATATTCGGGAACACACATCTCAACACATCCGCTTTTTATACGACTTTTGTCCCGATCGGATATTCGGACATAAAATATTACCACAAAAATGTATGTTATATACCGACCGCAAAACCGATTTTTTATTATTCATGAGATAATTTATTGAAAATTCGAAATATTTTATTGAATAATCGCCCTTTTAAAGTGACCGGCGTAAAATATTTGAATCTCGTTTCGCGCACTGATTTTGTTTTGATGTGGAAAATGAAAAATTGCCGCGCGATATACAAAAAAAAAAAAGTTAAGACTTGAAATTTGACGTATATAAACTTGAGACTTGAATTTCGTTCGAAATTGAAACTTGTGCGGAAGTGAAGTATACTTATGCTTTGCTGCAATCTGCAAATGATCTCAGTGGTATTACACGAGCGACAATAGATTATTGACGCACGATCGAGCAAAGCTCTAGAGAGAGAGAGAGAGACGCGATGTGTATTTCATTCACGCAGCAGATCGTATTCGCGGCAAAGCAAAGCGGATCAGAGAGAGACTCGTGGAGTTCGCGGTATCGGTCATGATATTTCGTCGTTTTGTGCAAAAGCGGATTAAGTCCGCATTCATACCGACGGCGATTAGCCGTTCTGATTAACCGAATCCTTTGCGAACTGTAACAGTGAGAATTTCATCGATACCAAAGAAAGCCGCTTTACATATAATATTCAAAAAAAAAAAAAAAAAAAAAAAAAAAAAAAAAAAAAAAAAAAGTCATGCGCAGGACAAATACGCAATTACTTTTTATTAACGAAACAACTTGTTAAAACTTGGAAACTTCCGCGCCCGACTTTTCTCCTCTCTTATTATACCGGGGATTAACAAGTGCGCGTTTCTTACGGGAGGAACTTGAATTCTTGAAAAGATTTTCTCTCTCGAATATTGTTTTCATTTTATTTAACATTTTTAATTTAATTTCTTTTCTTTTTCTTTTTCTTTCTTTTTTTCCTTATTTTCTTTAACGATGTGTTTTATTTAGATGATAGATTGTACACGTTATTGAGTGAAAAAAAAAACCATAAAATAACCATAAGCACTTTCATAAACAAAATCACGGAAATTGAAAAGTTTTTATCGATCTCTTTTCAAGCAAATATTCGCCATATCCGTCACGTCGAGCGCGAAGATCATAAACTCTATTTTCCCGTGCGATTTGTTTATGCATCTCCACGACTCTTGTTATTTTTTCGTCTGAAAATCGATGCTCGCGTTCGCGGTCGCATTGTGTGTTTGTCGTACACGCCACGTCACTCTAAATGGATAAAAATTTTCTGGTATAACTCGGTATCCTCGGCGACAAATGAGAAATGTTGGAGGTTGTTCTGTTGCGCGCTGACGCCGTGATTGTGCTGTATGACGCCGTGCTAATTGCACGACGATGTTGTACAGGTGAAAGAGAAAGAGAGAGAGAGAGAGAGAGAGAGAGGGGGGCAGCTTTTTATGCCGCGACTGCTGATGACATCCCCGCTGCGCACAGCTGACCCTCTATTATTTCTCACCGTCGCGCGCTTCCCTATCGGACGAGAGCAAAATCCTCTCTTGCCGAAGATCGCGGTTTCAGCACGCTATGAATTCTTGAATATATACGAGGGGGCTTACTTTTCACACGCGGAGTCGGCCACTTGGGCGGAAATATTAATTTCATTTATTTAGCGCGTTTTTATTAATAACGACATTATTTCAACACGTTTCGCGTGACGCGTTACTCATTTTTTTTTTTTTTTTTTTTTGTTACAGACATCGAGATATTAAAAAAATCTCTTTTTTTTTGCGATTGTTCGTTCTCTCTCTTTGAGATTTTAATTACGAAGACAAGCGATGATCATCTTGCGTATCTAAATTCTGAACTTATATTGATATTGATATATCCTATTTTGAGATATTGTGTGGCTGCGTTTTTCGATATTCACCGCCAGTACTAAAAATCTATACTTCACGTCACGTGTCTTATAGATTTCCATGAAGCACTAGCAATGAATATCAAAACGCAGCCCGCAAACATCTCATTGTGATTCAGGAAGGTTTATTCGAATATTTTCAAAAAATCATCTCGCCACTATTTTAGAAATTTTTAACAATCCGAACGCATAAAATAGAAATTAGTATTGTAATTTCTGATTAGATGTAGACACGCCAAAAGGGATGCGGAAAAAGAGAAAAGAACTTGTATCAATTCAGGTACAGAGATTACGCAGACATACTTTTTTCCGAAAAGTGAAACGCAATTTTCCAATCGAGCGTGAAGCGTGTGTAAAAAGTGCTTGCTCCGTTACACACTCCGTTCGTGTAAAATGGAAAGTTAGCGCGATCTAATAAGATAGTAGAAGTGAACTGCGAAATTTTGTTACACTTCGTCAAAGTAACACGGCGCGGTTTCGCGAAGTGATTTTATCGGCTCGCGTATGTGATAATACCCGCGTGTAAGCGACGTGTGTAATACGGCACGTTAATTACGATCGACGTTGAAATGAGCGGAAGGTCGGAAATGAACGAATAATGAGTGAAATAATAGCTTCGGAGTGCGAAAGACATAATCTCCGACAAATCGATGTGCGCTCGATGTAATTTTAATTAAACCGTAAAATACCTTCTTCTTTTTTTTCTCATTTTTTTTATTAATAAAAATATTCTACTTCTTTGGTTCTCACAATTGCTTTCACGAGAGTTACTACGTCGCGTATGTAAACACTTGAAACGTCAACCGCGCGGTATACTTTTATCATTTTGAATAAGTAACCGATGTTGTGTATATGTGTGTGTACACAGAAAAAAACGCGTGTGTGTGCGCGCGAGAATTAACGCGCATTGCGCAGCATACTCACGTGCATTGGCTGCTGAATGATATACCACATGACGTTCTTTTTGCCAGATCGGTCGGCTATATGGGTGCGTCTCACGTAAAAGCCGGGTATATCCCATCTCCATTCCATCCTCGATCGCGTTCTGCACTCTCAAGAAGGGATGATTCAATTCGACACAGAAATACGGTTTCTCGTCTATCTAGAGATGAAGGATATAGATTCTCGCGACGTCAACTGCGTTCGGACTTGTTGGTCTAGCCGGGGCTTTTTCTGTGCGACGTGTTCTTCCTGTTTCAAATACTGTTTTCTTTCGATTGTTATCGTTATTTTGTAATATAAGATAAATTTATGCATCAAACTGTGTATAGAAGATCGATTTTAATTATAATTTGCGATTTTGCTCGTTTTTCGCAAGGTTGACCGGCAATGTAGTGACATTTCGCGATACGCGAAGATATTTTGTTTCGGCAATTGTAGAGAGAGGACCCGAAGATTTCTACTTTTATTCTCAGTACGACTTAATTACCGATGACTCGATTAATTAAAACGACAATTGTATTAAGTAAATAAAACATCTGTTTAAATACGTGCAGATACAAAAAACCGTTCTGACAAATCTTACCACGGACAATCCGTTGTATATTACATTTCCAAATAATTATTTCTATATTTACATACTTTTGAGGTTTTTGCATACGTAGGTTAGAAAGAGCGTTGAAATTTTATTGAAATTTACGATGATTTGTTTAAACGAGAAAGTCGCGCAAAGTTTTCTTTTCTCCCCGAGGGAGGAAAATCTCATCTCATTGTGTTTACGATATACAGGGTGTTTCAGAACTATGGGATCAAACTTCTAGGGGTTATTCAGTGCAACAGTAGAAAA
>NW_018020603.1:298774-376983 GCF_002006095.1 Pseudomyrmex gracilis
TAGTGCGGTAGTGACACTTTTCCGGACATGGGTCCCTATACTCAAATGTTTTCTACTGTTGCACTGAATAACCCCTAGAAGTTTGATTCCATAGTTCTGAAACACCCTGTATTAGCTCAAGAAGACATTACCGTGTCGACAACACCGTCGTGATAATCGATGCAATTGAAATACAAATGAGTTTTGTTTCAGTTTATTATGAGTAATTTTCTCACGAAGATTCAATTTTCCGGAGAGGTAAAAGTATACCTCCACTGTGGATTCTGCAGATTATGCTAAAGAGAAGTGACGTGTACCGCCAGGCTGTGTGCAGCGATATTTGTGCCGCGGTACATTTCATTCGAGCGTCAAAAGAAACTTTATGAATAATTCGTGGTGCACCGCATATGTTGCGCAAATCGGATACGACTTGAAAAACATGGAGGGTGCGTAGGGGAAAGGGGAAGTTCGTAGCGCGTTGACACAACAGGTTTACTTACTCTGCACAGACTTTTTGTGACCGAAATATTTCTCGCATACATTTTGCGATAAATCATCGAGTCATACGAGCACATTGGCGATCGTAATTAAAATAAATAATCGAGAGTCGTGTGTGTGTGTGTGGTTATCCGAAGAGATTTATTCGCATGACAGAAAATACTTGATCGTGAAAAACAGAATCAACAATAAAGAATGATAAATCCTCGGGTCTCTTTGTGTTTGTCGCGTGATCGTGCCCGCGTTTTTTCGAGAATGATTCATCGTCGAGATCGTGATAGAAAAAGCAAAATTTACTCGTCCATAAAAAATAGTCGAGCACGAGAACGAGGAAGTACAGCAGACCGTAAATCACATACAGCCGCATTACGAAGTCGACCGATGGCGATTCCTGGCTTGCCAGAAGAGTCTCCATTCTGCTGCTGCGGAAGCACGTAAAGAAATCCCTGCGGAACGAAATCACTTCTCGATTCACGCTCGCTTGTAACTTGGAGGGCGTAACGACGCATTCAGTTTGACTGCTCTCGAGACAATCGCGACAAGTAGCGCCGGGGACACTTGCTTCTCTCTGTGTTGTTTGTTTTATTTTTATTTTTCTTACTTCTCACCTGCACACCCCGTCCTCTTGACGTTCCCGATTACTCGCACGTGACCGACTCTTTTCAGCCCGCGCGCGAAATAGCATTGAGAAGCGATCGAATTCTGACACGACGAGTCGTTAGAGTTTTCTCGGGATCTCCGCGATTCGTTATACACTCGGTTGTTTCCGTGACGACTACCAACTTTTTGTGGTTCGGGTTTCTGGTTAACGAGGCCAGTCGTTGAGATCGACGACGCTTTTCTCGAGGATCAGCACCTAAGACTCGGTCGTAAATTCATTGCAAATGGCCTCTCTCGTCGAACGTACTTTTGTTGCCGCCATCGAATGGATGCTTGATACGGCAGCGATAAAAGCACCGATCGATCATCAGAAGATCGGAAAAAACCTGTATTTTGTATGTTACGAGCTTTGAAATGTGCACGTCGTCGTCAAAGATCTCGATGTCAAATCTTATTAACGAAAAGCTACTTATATGTGGTTGCAATAAGTGGCTTAATATTGTTCGCACGTATTTCTTTGAATATTTTTTCAGAAACAGTGGATGTAAGTGGCGAATTTGTCTCAACGTAGTCCGACAAAATTGCGGTTATATTGAAATATTAAATAAAATGCCGAGATTACTCGCGAGAAGAGAATCTGCGGTCTCTCTCTCTCTCGCAATAAAATGTGCATGCGAAAAACCCGCGGATTTCGCTAGCGTCTGAACACGGCTCGGTAACGAAGCGACGGCTCTTTTGCGGAAAATTCTCGTGCAGAGAAGAGACTTGTGCCGCTGACTTTTCGATACAGGGTATCTTCCGATAGAAACGTGAGTCGCATGAGGATTAGGATAACGCCGAAGAATGCTTGGCAAACAGCAATCCACGAATAGGGAAGTATCGTCGTATCTCTTCGTTTTCTCTCATCGACTGCATTTGCTAAATTGTATTATTCACATAAAATTACTGATTGCTAACACAAACATGGTTCAAGAAGTATAATATTTACCGTAAATTTTTTTCGAAAAACTGAACACTTCGTGCGGACGAAAAAATAATAACTGCAATAAGTATTCTAATTTGCAATGCGACGTTACTAATTAAGCAAAAGTATCTGTTATCAATATATTAGTAGCTGTTACTCGTTACTTGACATTATTTTATCACATAATTAACTCAAGTTTTGTGACGATTGATTTTTTTCTGCAGTTTTTTGCGTTGCGCTTACTGAGGCATTCTGCATACAATTCAAATTTATACACACACACACGCACACACACATACTTATTTCAGTGAATGACGCCTGCTTTTATTTTCCGTTTCTTCCACGTCTCTTTCTCCGACAATCCATTAGAGGATCGTTACGTTGCTCGATAAATAATACGGGTCTCCTCATTAACGCAACACCAATGACGGTAATGCCACAATTTTATTCTTCTTCTCGCTCGGTTCGTCGCGAACAATAGCGATGGTCTGGCAATTTGAAATATGGGACAGCTACGTATTCACTCACTTGACAATACAGGCATCGAATTTATTCATAATTATCACTTTTCAAATGATTCGTATTCGTACAACAAGGCCAATATAATATTGTTTGTCATTACATAAACCGATGTTTAACGAAGCTTCATTCGACGAAGGGATTTACTTTCTGACTCAATGATTTGTCATTTTACAACGATATCAGTGATCTAGAGTTGTTTTTTGCTCGCTATTACAAGAGCGAGAAACTATACATCACACATTTTGTTGCAAAAGTTGCGGAAATGTCTCTTGACGTTATTTTATGATTTTTTTTTGATGTTATATTTTTCACACATTTGATTCAATTTACGTAATTTATAATAAATAACAACGTCTGCATCGGCGATTCTCGTTTGTTCTTGTTTGAATAGAGGGTGTCGGCCAAAAAATGTTTTGGCGGCTCCTGCTTTTATCGTACCTCATTTTACAAGCAACGACGTGCCGCGCGCGTTTGCTTTCTTTTTTTTTTCATAAATCTCTATGTAATATCACATGAAAGGAAAAACATCTCTTTCCTCTCGTAAACATTTTTCTTGCTTACACTTTCCACTACAGAATTTTATATATTATTTTTTCTTTTTTTTCTATTATCATTATTTGAATAATTATGTTTACACATTTCTCGACGCGATATATATTTTTTTGTATTACCCACATTTAAAGCCTCCTACTTTTTCTCTTTATATTTTTTTTATATCTACCCGAGATTACATTCTTTCGAAAATGTTATTTCTATCTCATTATTTGGAAAGAGAGAAGAGGAGAGAGATAATATAATCGAGAATAGTTCAACATGTGATCGTGCAAACGCCATAACGATTATAGTTTATTTTAAGAACACGAGTTCCGACTCGACCGCCGATTTAAGCCGCGTTCGTTACAGTACTGACAATCAAACTGACCCCTGTCTCGAAGCGGTGGACTTAAGGAGGGAAAGAGAGACATGTGGTCTAAGCAAGTATAGCCACAGCGGTCAAGCTTGTAATCTGACAGCGGTAGGTCGTCTGGTCGGTCGGTCGGTCGAGGGGGGAAACGGTCCATTAAGACGGGGTAGCAGTTAGTGGTTGTGCCATAGGAAGCAGGCAGTTTACTAATGCGACGGGAAGAGAGAGATGCGACGAATGCGGCCCTCGGTGAGAGTCGTTACCGAGGCCAACTCCGGGGATGGCGTCGCTATCATCGGGCAAAGGTGAATCATTGATCTTGTTTTGCGTGTCACGATATCTTTTTCGCACAGCGACATATTAATATCTGCTGTCTGTGCTAAAAGACACGCTCGAACCGCACAAGCTGTCAATATTTTTATCTCATTGAAAATTAATTGCGTTCGGGACATTTAAATTCGAAACAGTAAATACGAAAACAATTGTTATTATTTGTATAAAATTAAAACAATTGTTTATCGGCAACTACAAAAATGTGATTGACGCCGAAAATCACGATATATTATGGTTACTGCAGTTTTTCTCGACTAGCACAACACAGGCGCGCGCTACGCGCACGCTGTTATTGTTTTTATTTTAACATGTTGTGCCAGTAAACACAACCTGTCGCGATGACAAAGAGTATATACGTCTTATAAACCATATATAATACACATATGAGAAATGTCAGAAATAACGCATGAAAATCAAACTCAAAAAATAGTGAGAGAGAGAAGTGGAAAAACAACACGTGACAGGGAAAAGGGTAAAAAAGAGAATATTATATATATGATATGTAATATTCTATATCTATATATAATACACACACATACGCATATATGTATATATATATATATATACCGTAATCACGTGACCGAAGTCAGTAACACCGCGGTCGCGTGGTCGCGCGGCCGAGGTCAGTGACTCCACCGCAGTCGCGCGACCGAGGTCATTGACCCCGCCGCGGTCGCGCGCCCGCGGTCAGTGACCTCCCCCCCACCAAGGCCGCGCGGCCGAGGTCAGTGACATTACTGTAGTATGTATATAATATTGTTACATATAATACAATATAAAGTATAATATTATAAATATATAATAAATTATATGTGTAATATGTATTATTTAATGTTATATATAATGTAAATTACAGTCACGTTATTTTCACGTGTTGTTTTTCTACTCTTTCCTGTCACGTGACTTTAGTTACGTTTTTAATTTTCTCTACATATACGACGAACTGTCTCAAAATCGCTTTTCATTATTTACTCTCTCGATCTTACCGATTCGATTCAACTCGATCAACCAACCAACCAATCGGCAACGCGAAAAAAAGGCAACAATAAGTGCGATATATTCGACTCCAAACGCGCACTTTTCGGTCCAAATGCCTTTTTTAATATAGGATGCGAGAACTTGTTTGGACATGTTAATTTTACGCGACGGGAAATGTGAAGTCGTACAAATGGTAATTAGAGGTTGCTGATGCAGAAGGTAGAGGTTTCTTAAACGTATGCAGAACCGTTAGGGTTGCTCGACCTACAACGAACCGAAGTTTGATTACTGTTTTCGCAGCGAAGCCACGATGTGGATACACACGTGCCAGAACACTAACAAACCAAGTATCCATGTTACTGTTTTGTCGAGGTTTGGGAGCTTCCTTTGCTCAGGCTTCACCTGTTGTCGTTCTCTCGCAGTCTGTTTCGAAGATCGTGCACCGCGTTACAATTCATTGCTAATTAACATTTTATACGCCGCACGAAATGTAAATCAAGTACGTACATCGTGCTTGTAGATATTGAATAAAATTTAGATTCAAATTTGTTCTCAGCAATAATTTGATCAAAAGTTAATACGTGTGTGTATTTCGTTGCTTTGACTTCCAACACAGTTACCAATATTTTAATGTTATTGTGTTAGATTTTTTGGTTGTTAAAGATGCAGTTGCTACAACATAGTTATTTCTACGCTTACGTTGCTCTAACGGGACGCACTATGATTTTCATGTAATTGTCGATAAGCAAAACTTATTGTTCTACGATTATCGCTGACTTTTTTTTTCATCACAATCGCGCCAGAGGTATTTTTTTTTCGTTTGTTCTCAATTAGTGATCATCGAATTTTTCACGAATTTATTCCTCTCTCTCGCTATCGCGCCCTTTTTCCAAACTTTCCCCTCTTTCCTCGCTGTAGTTCCACGCTTTCGTTTCTTTCTCTCTCTCTCTCTTTCTCTCTCTGTTTATTCACGGTTGTCTTCGTAGGGAGAACTTTTCCAGCTGAGTTTCGAGATGAAAAAGGACGCTTCTCGGAAAAGAGCGAACGAGGTTTGAGTTCGGGAAAACTTTGATTTCGGTTCGCGCGCGATTATTATTTTCGTCGTAACTCTGTGGATTTTAAACTGTTGATAAATATCTTAACTGCAGATATATATCTCCATCCTTTATTTGAATACACGATAACGGACATATTTCAGTGTCGCATCGTGTGCGTTGTGTATTTGTTGTTACTGTGCGGTAAACAATTACGTATACCTTGTATATTATGTAAGCGCAGTGCCGTGACACGTGGTAGATGCGCAAGTTTGCGATTCGGAGTTTGCTTTATCTCGTTCTCCTCTCGTTGCTCGGGCGTGATCATCTTTCGCGAAACTTCAGAACTGGAAACTGCGCCGTACCAAGGAAGTTGAGGGAGTGCGAGACGCGCGGGGAAATAATACGCGACGGCTCTAGAATCCGTAGTTTCGCTCGAGTAAAGGAACAATGGACAAGATTAATGGCAAATGGGGCGACCAGGGCGAACGCAGAGGATACGACACGGAGGTGCACGGGGGTTTGCATAATTTGTTTCGCAGTAATATCCGAAGCTTCCCGTGATATTAGAACGACCTGCCAATTCGGATCTCGGAAATTATCGATAAGATAACTTTTGGGACCGGTAACAACACGACGGGGACACCGAGAGGAAGCGAATGAATTGTACGGAGAATACGCGTAACTCGAAATTTAAACACCGTTTTTTTTTTTTTTTTTATTAACGGAAGTGTTTTAATTGAACGCAATGTACAATTGTTTCGTACTTTACAACAATATTTTTGAAAAAGCAATTTTCACAAATATTGAAATATTGAAATGGTGATATTGAGAGTGACGTTTGCTAAATGTGTTGTTTATTAACAGTCGTGTTGTATTTTCGAAGTCAAAAATATAAATGCCGATATATGTGTATTGTATTTGCGTTTCATTTATCTTCCAACAATGTTCGCGTCGCTTGTATATATATGTATATTTCGATTATTTCGCGGCCGCGCATATTTTCGAACAAAGCGCACTTCGAGAAACGTAAATATAACACGTGAAGATAAACGCGGTTTTGATAAAGGGTATTGGGTCTCGCCGTGTCTTCGCGGTTATTCGTCGGGCAATTTGTTTCTCGTTGGCCATCTTGCTGCTCCGCGGAAATGGGATATCGAAAAAATTCCGACCGCCCATTTGCTTCGTCAGAACCTTGGGTATAGATCGCGTGAGATTGACAGTCGTTTTATTCGCGTGGATGAAAGCCATTTACCGGCATCGGCGATTCACGTTAAAAGCAATCTGCAGCCGAATCGGAGCGCGGATTTTAATAGCGTGCAATTACACGTTTTTCTTTTTTTTTTTTTTTTTTTAATCGATTGGAGACATTTTTGCACTCCGGCGTGGCATCGAGTTCGCGAGCAATAATGTTGGCTCGAAAGCCTTAGAAGAATTCGCGATCTCATTCATTTACTCCTTCCGGTTCGTGCGCGACGTTTTCTTTGCGAGTCGTTTTATTTGAGCGCGATTTCGAAGGGCGAAGCGATGATGATGCGACGACGGCATCGCGCGGTTCTCTTGCACTTACTTCAGCGTGAAGAATAGAATATTGAAAAATCCCCGCCTTTTCATTGACATCTTCCCTCCTGCTCTGCGTCGCGTTCTCGCTTACCGGTCCGCACCCTCTCCCGTTCGCCACCGCCACCGAGGATGAATGCGTGAGGGTGCCACGAATGGTAGCAGGTGCGCCATGTGAATTTATCGCGGCGGAGAGCTCGACTTATGAGCGTTGGTTGAGATTTGAATCGAGTAGAAAAAAAAAGAAAAAAAAAAAAAATTAAAAACTGCGTCTCTCGGTCAATAATCAATGTGCGCAACAGACAGACCTGTGTGTTATCAGAAGATTCTTCTTCTCTTTCGGAACGCGTTTGTTTTTTCGAACTTCTACGCTTTTGTTTACATCGATTGTTTGTAGTGAGAAGTTTTGTGTACACGTACAATATTACCGCAATTCGACTTATATAAGTTTACAATTTATTTATCGCAACTCGAGACAAGATCTTGGTTTTTCATTTAAACACTTTGTACTGATTTTATAAAAGTTGCTCGATTTGAATGAAGTAAATAAAACCTATATACATATATATATATATATATATATATATGTATATATATATCGAGTACATCATTATTACGTCAATTGGTAATATTTTTCCAATGCTGCGACTTACAAATCGCTGATCAAAGTAGACGCTTTATACGAGCTCAGAGGCAGACAGATGGCGAACGATCAAACGAGAGACATATCGTGGCTCATCAAAGGTCGTTCGTCTGAAGAATCGTTGCGAATCTCGCCATTTGTTCCGCCGTGATATCGTTGCGATCGATTCTCGCCGGAGTTTATCCTCGACGATGCCGACCGACTGGGTATCCGGCATTCCATATATTCGTAGCGAGCAGCGGGTTAACGTCGTGGCAGCGCCACGCTATTTCCTCGCAGCTTGGTAGAAAGTGTTCTCTCGTACGATATCGGCATGACCATGGCAGACGAGGAAGAGGAAGAACGAGAAACATTTGAAATCAGTGTGTTCCTCGGGGACACATCGTAAATCGTGCGTTCCGTTGTTGGCGCCTTTCCACATACTATTGCTCCGTCCCTTCCTTCGTCTTTCTCGTTTCTTCCTTCGTCTTCGCCCCGCCGATCTTTCTTTCTCGCTGGCGCGCGCGAGATCCAAGAAAATCCGAGAAAAATCACATTATCGCTGATCCGTGAAACAAAAGTTCCAGCGGCGAGAAAAGGACCGAGGCGAAGAGCTTTCAAGTGTTCGCGGCGGAGCTTGGTTGGTTAGCAAAACGAAATGCGCCGCTTTTTGTTTTCCTCTGATTGGGAATATCGACGTTTTGTGGAAGAGTTTGCAGATTTCGAAATATATATCGCGAACTCGGATTTTTATGTGCGCAACCTATATCGCGTTTGACACTCGCGTTTGTGATTGAATTTTTATTTAATTAAATTAAAACTCGAAAATAGAATCAAAGAAAAAATAGAAAACTACATTTTCGATATTTTCAAGTGACCGCACGTATACATACGTAGGTAATAGTGTTTTTGCTTTTGAGTCAGCAAATTACATTTATTTCGTTAATTGCCGCGTTAAAACTATATACTGCACATCGCGCGAAAAATTTATTATTATTATTATTATTAAAAATTTATTATTATAAATGTTATTTACAAACGCACGCATTTCGTAGTCACGCGCATTCATAGAATGTTCTTTTCGCGCATATTTAATGCAAGAATTAACATCTAACGCTAACAATGTTCCGTCGCGCGAAAGTATCGTTTCGCAACGTATATCGTACGGTATTGATTTTAATACGCGCGCGAAACATTTGAAAAGAACACGTTGATCGGAGTGTCGAAAAAAACATTGCTTTCTGTGTGTAGCTCGATACGCAACTGGCCTGTTTCGTTGTTTGCTTTTTCAGCAGTAACGTATTTGTATAAAGCTTTCGCAATATGTATTTCTATTTTGCTTTACAAATATCGAGGCTGCAACCGAGCGTTTTTTATCGACATATATTGCGGTTTGTTAAGGATGTATATATCTTCGTAACCAAAAAGTCAAATATTCCATTGCATTTTCCATCAATCGAGTGCGCGCTCCCGCGTGCTTCGCTTTAGGAAGTTTATTGCAAAGCGATAATAATCAATATGTCATTAGTGCATCCGGGCGGATATTTCGAGTGTGTCTTGCTATCACGCCGTGTTAATACCCCTGTCAATAATACTCTCGCCGCGTTAACGTAACGTGTTGAGACCCACGTAGACCCCCGTGCTGGAAACCCCAGAGATGCCGAAATCCTGTGTGTTACGTTAGTATTCATGAGCGGGAGTGGTTTACCCGCGTACACACGCGCGTCGAAACAGCCATTTGGGCGCCGCTTTGACGTAAACCGGCACTCGTTTTACGACGGAAAATAGAATCTTTTGCTTTTTCACGAGAATAAATATCTCGACGCACGAACGGGGGCGGGATCGTAAGGGATTAGTTCGTCGATGCGATGGCGAAGCGATACGTTCGCGAAACGCAGCTGAGCGTCGACCGACAGGAAACACCGCGCGCAGTACATTTTCGACATTGGCGCATTAATATTCAAGAGTTTCCTGTCGGATTCCAAGCGAATGAGGAATACCTTGTGATATTGTCAGTGTCGTTAATCGAGTGTGAGCACTTTGCACCGAGATCGTGTTTTCGAGTAGAAACGTTTGCGCAAATTGAATTCGCTGTAGTTGGAAATATAACGTGTCAAAAAACGATTTGTGTCCGGGATTATAATAATTATGCAAACATCGAAGATTTCTGATTAAATCTGCGATTTTGCGGGACAAATTTCGGTTCGACGGAATTTTACAGGATTTAAGGGTACTCTTTTCGAAATAACACCAGATATATTTATCAGATTCTAATTTCATTGTTCTACTTTTCGTTTATAAACCGCATTTGTAACATCTGTATGTAGCAACCTGTTTTTTTGCAGAAACATTTTTTCGAAACACTTGTATTTCAGACTGAACTATTCGTGGCTAAATTGGTTTCGGGGAAAAGTGATAGCTTTTGTTTGAGCATTTCTGGTCAGTTATGTTTATCACAAGCTAAATGTTTTGATACGTTTTTTGTTGTTGTTTTGATACGTTGTTTGATACTAGTTTTTTTTTCAAGCGTTTTATTATATCTTTTACGTCAACATTTTTTTATTTCAATGTTTGTACGTGATACGAACAAGTTTGTAAGTTTTCAATAGGACCTCTAGAATGGAGTAACATACGGAGTACACGTGACGAACAATTGTTATGTATCGAATATTGTCAAAAATGTTTATTTTTATTTTTTTTTTTTGACGTTTCCTTGTTCCAAGTGCGCGTATTCTGAATCGCACGTAGTGGTCCCCAAAAAAGGAGTTGGTGCGGGCCATTGAAGTGGCTATATCTCGGTGTCAGGAACCGGAGTCAGGGATGTTGGCTGACATTGACCGCGGGAGCAAAACCCCCGCTCGGGGTTGTCGCTGGCGCGTGGAAACGGCGCTTGCGCTTTGTAGATACTCGCGCGGCCGGGTTGCCGAAAGAAGGGGCGACGGGGTAAAACACAGTACTACTCCGGACGATCAAGGGGTAACGGTGTTACAGTCCACGACGGCTTCCGTCTTCCCTCTGGCCAGATAGATTCCCGCCCGGTGGATCTGGCGGAAGAAAAAAAAAGACACTAGCTCGCTTTGTATCTCGCGGAGTAAATCTGTGCGTTTGCAATTTCTTTTTTTTTCTTTTATCACACGAATGCTACACGATCTTTATTCACTTTGTTGTACCGTTCGGCGAGTTGAGCACTTCGCGTGTAAAAAGTTTTTCTCGATAGCCGCCCGGCTGTGTAACTCGCGGCGTTACGCGTTTCTCGCCGATAAAGCGTAATCGTCCGTGGGGACATCGTGATTGTCTTAGTGATACGAAGTGCGTCGAAATAGGCGAAGGAACCCCCCCCGTGGAGGATAACATGTCTTTATTATGAAATATTTCATGTAAGTAACTATATTTGCCGGCGAGAAGATAAAGAACCAGTATTAATAACGGAGTACACGTAGTCCTCGTGAGTTTTTTTCGAGGTAGTTGGTCGAGGTATTTTCGTGGAAAGGAGGAGCCGGGAAGTTGATCTCTCGTATAACACTGAAAGCCGGATACCTCGTGGTCCGGACGACAAGAGGATGCCGGGCTGGAATGCTTTAGGGAAGAAATATGAGTTGTTCTTGGCGCTTGTCGGGAATTGTTGAGAGTCCTGAACAACGACGGCTTTAGTCGCGGGTAAACTTAGTTTGATGATCTCACGTGCACACGGAAACTTCTTTTCTTCTACGTAGAGGTGAACTCTCTCGTTCTCACCGGTACTTGAAACGATTTTCTTACTGTCATTGTCCCAAGTTTCCGTGTTTACATAATGTTTGCATTAAACATCAACGTATTAATTTGCATCGTCGCAACACGATCGAATTTGTTACGAAACGTAAAATCAAAATATGTTTTTTTAAAAACGTAAAATATAAAATATTTACGGTGTACGTGTCTATTTTGATGTTATTTTTTTTTTTTTTGCACAACTGACGTCTCTTGTATACTTTACACATTTTTGAACATTTGAAACTTTTTAGTAAGTAGCCGACTTGAAGAAAAAAAAGCGCGAGTGCGTGAGTCTTTTTCCTGAATTTATCTCGTCATTTTTAGTAAACGACGCGAGTAAGACGTTTTTCATGTGCCGGGTTTTTTTTTTTTTTTTTTTTTTTTTGAAGCCGGTTTTCTCCGATTTTCCGTGCACGAAGCTGCATATCGCACCGGAATAGTAGACGTGAAACTCATATTCGACGATTCGTATGCGCAGCCGGCCATCGAACGTTCGATTAGTTCGCATCCGGGAGACAATAGTTAATCTTTATAGGCGATTTCGGTATGTCGTAGCGCCAAAGTGTGTGCCTCTCTATGGCGCCATTTGGTACTGGGGGTTGCGCAATTCCCGCCACGAAAACACCAACACTACTTGTAGCGTTATATACTTTGACGAAATCTCTTGAGTACATGGCGTAAGCTTTTTACGCCATGCAGTTTTTATCGAAACTGGTCGTCGTATTGCAATCGCGTTTCATGTAAAATATACATAAAACGCACGTTTTTTTGTTTTAAATATTATTTTAACAATTTTAAAGCTCTGCGTACACAGGAATTTAAGTGTTTTACAACACACACATATATTTAATTGTTTTGTAACACCAAAACGATTTAACGGGTTTTACCTACCATTTGTTTCATAGTGTTCAATAGCGAGCTTTTTTTTTTTTATATAAAGCTGAATAGGCTTTCTACTTTTGATGAAAATGCAAATCTGTCGAATATTCGAACGTGTCAAACTCTCTCTCTCTCTCTCTCTCTCTCTCTCTCTATCTTTTTTTCCACATCGCTGTGATTTCGGTATCCGGAAGCGAGTTAGCGGAACACATGACCACAAGGATCACTCATTTAATTTTCGACACTAACACCGGAGATTATTAACTACAACCACAACGCGATAATACGCACTGCTCGCTTCACAATAACGCGGAATTAATTTATTCGATGATTACGTCGCTATGTCGTATCTATAATCCTCGCATCGATAAAATCGCTAGAATGGAAATTAGGATGTCAACGTTAATAATGCACACTCGTGAGTCCTTTCCCTCTGGTCGTATATACGTAGCGCGAGTATTTCGCGTGTATTTCCGGACGCGGAATACCCACACACACACACACACACACACACACACACACACACACACACACACACAGGTATAGTCGCATCGCGCGAAATTGGAGCTCGCGATGCGTGTGCACGCGAACACGCATTATACAGAGACTGCAGTTAGATTAATGCTCGACGTGCTAACGAATCATGGCTTAATTCGTACTCTATTCTCCGGCGGTGTTATCGCGCGGCATCGGCGAATCGCGTGCGTTTTAAGTACCTACACGCCGCGTTTAATGGCGCAAAGGAGACTCGATCACGTGTGCGCTAAACGCGTGCACAAAGCCGTGTTGCCTGATAAATCGTATACCTACCTACCTGTTTTGCGCGCGCGCGCATCTGCAGCGCGTTACGCGCACCACACAATCGCTTGGTGCACCACCCGAGCATCGCGCGAGAGCGCAGGATGCATATTTATGACCCACGATGTTATGTACCCCTCCTCCCCCTCCCCCCTCTCCGTGCATGTGGCACAACTTTGTCTCGTATCGTACGTTACAAAGGGAAAGTCCATTATAATTGCCACGCCAACTGATACCCGCGTTTCAGGCTTGGTAACAACCGGGATTGCGGGAGACGGCAGTTTAACCGTTTAATCCCTCATATGTTTTCCGGGTCTCGTATTAAAGCGCGTCGAGCATTTATCTCGAATGACATATTAGACTACGTCAACTGCAGTTACTGTGTAATAAATGGGCCGAGCGATTAACGCGGTTGATTGCGTGAAATCGTCATTGTTGACCAAAGAGACTTTTCAAATAAATTCGAACGAGTTTATATATAATCTGTGTTAATTTCTATAACGCGGGATTAAATTATGCTCTTTGTTGCTTTCTGTGAGCTTTTGCTAAACGTTTGCGAAACGTTATTTGTTAATTTTGTGTGCGTGTGTGTGTTTCAAATCCGAAAGACGAAACACAGGAATGCTTTCGGGTAGTTGTATCTCTCTTCAAACGCGTACAATGATGTTTGCCAAAAACGTCAATTTACTCATATCGTGCAGGTTTATTACTCTATCTCGTGTTTCCTCGAGTGCTTCACATATATATATATATTCGTCTTTTACAACACTTCTCTTTTTCTCTCTCTCTCTTTCTCTTTCTCTCTCTCTCTCTGTCTCCGTACAGTGTGTTTTTAGTTAAACACCATGTTATAATACCTAGCTAGAGTGCATGCAAGGTCGTTTCAACGCAAGTTTTCAACGCGTTGCCGAGCTTTCGCAAATTGCAGTCTGTGGCGTCTCTCGCTTTTCCGCGCTTGTGCGCTATGTGTATGTATCGTTACGCGCGCGCGCGCGCGTTTGTGTGTGTATGTGAATTGCGTGTAACGCGTGTGCGAGAGGCGGATTACACGTGAGAAAGGAAGTTTTTCAAGCTAAGAAAAACTGCAGCACCGAACGGTGACGCGTTTACGTACGCGTCAAAAGTTTTAAACTACAATGTCGCGCTGAATGATCACGTAATTGTCAGATCTCGAAGTAGCTTTAACTAGGACTTTGAAAAATGAGAAGGTGTTGCACTCGTAGCTCTGCCCCACATTTTCCCTTGCGAACATCATTTCACTCACCGTGACCGAATGCACGACTAGAATTTCGATTTGCAAGCCCTGGTCTGTCTGGATTCCGTGGAGAATCGGTTTGCTTCGACGAATGCCGATACAAGGAACAGAGAGGGCGAAGAGAAAGGAAAGGGCTATCTCGTGTGCTCACGTCTCAAAGGAATAGAGTGGTACTATGGCAGTTTTCTCCGATTCTCGGACAAATTTGCCAGTGAAGTTAAATTGGATGTGTTGCGCGCTCTGTGACTCGTCTTACAGAATATTTCGTGAGACGTGAATGAAAGGAGGTGTGAAGTGTAGCACATGGTGAATTTTTCGTGTCAATTTTTCAATTTAAAGACTGCCGTGATGGCATTGGCGAAAAAATGTAGCAAATAGAAATAATATATAATGTCTAAAATTAATGTTACAAATAAATAAGATAAACGCATAGTGCCGAGTGCATTAAACGTAACGTCGAATGAGAGCCACTGCGGTGAGACAATACCGCGTCTCGTTTTTTGAATTTTTTCGCATTAAATATTTTACATCAATACGTTTGTAAAAAAACATTTTTATTAGAGTATAGTACGTTTATAGTTTGTGCTGTATTAATATTAAATGTAATTTTTAATATTTCATTACTTGTATAAAGTTTTTCAGTTAGAGCTTTTTATCAATTTTTTCGCAAAACAGATTTTGTAGAAATATTTTTTATAATAGCATCGTACAGTAATATGTAATACTTTTTAGAGATTTATGTGTAAAATGGATTTTTACTCAATTAGTTAATTGCGTTGATTTGCATACTTTTTATCTCAAACATTTTTGTAATAAAGTTTCGGTGTGTGCGCGCGCGCGCGTGTGTGTGTTTGTAATAAGTGGAGTACATTACGTTTTATAATAAGATTTTAAAATGTTTTAATTTAATTCGTTGAATTAGATTATTTTATTACGCATCTCATTAACTGAACATGTCATCTTTATATGGCTGTTATTCTCTTTTGAATATATATAGGTGAAAGGAAAATTCTTTATATAGGTGAAGAGTCAAAATGAGGACGGTCGATTCTGCGCAGAAATGTCATTTGCGCTTTTCTCGTAACCTAAATTCGCAACATAGATTCAACCCAAGTGTATTTCTAACCGGTTGTATTTATAGAATGCAGCTTTTGACGTGAGTCGATTTTAGATTTTCGCGATACGATAGTTTTTCGCGTACGTGAAATAATGTACGAAACAAATTCAAATCTCGATATTTAAAATACAGTGTTTGCAAATCTCGCTTTAATATTGCGTTTGTTGTTGCTTATCGGCGAGATATTTTGCAATCTGAAAAAATGAGAGATAATGTAATTGTATCAGAGAAATCAACTGTTGTGTTTCAAAATGCGGGAATCAAATGATAAAATAATTGAATTAATTTGAGAAGTATCTATACGCAACTTTTTATCGGGATTTCGTTGCTGATCTAGGCGAGAGTGAATGGTGAACTAATTTTTCTATTTTTGAACGTTGGGAGAAACTTGGTGAATAGAAAGAGCTTGTCATAAATTCTCGAGCGGTAGGTAGAAACGAAGGCACACAGCCGGCTCAAAGTTGGCAATATTGGGGCTTGAGGGGTGAAAATATAAAAGGAGAATTTTATGATAGGTTTTTTTTTCTCTATTAGTCGTGTTATTATTTGAAATTCTTGGCGGTTCTCACTCTCGTCGTGTTTCTCATCACGCCGAAATTCGCGCCGTTGAAGCGAAACGCGCTCGGGATCATTAAACGCGCGTCGTTTAAATTAAGTCTCTCCGAATCGAGTCGAGTTTCGCGAAATATTCATCGATATATCGCGTCGAATCGGTCCGGATTTCCTTTTGGACGAGCGAGCGCGTGTCCGGCGAAGTTTCTGTGTCGAGATTTTCTTGTCGCATGCTGACGTGATTCAAGGGAACATCGTTGAAGTAACTCGATTTCCGATCGAACCATGCGGATAACTCGATGCGCGCAATCGAATAACACGTGGTTCTGTTAGAGACGAGATAGATGTGCCAAATGGAAACCGCGGAGGATACTCATCCGCTCGAGAAAACCGCAGAGAGACGAATGGACGCGCACCACGGCGAAAAGAGAGAATATAACAACGGGGAGGATCGATCGTACGGAATTACACGTACGTACGTTAATCCGAACCTTTCCGCGCTCCTCATATTTTTGTCGCCGTCGTTCGACGTTTATTCGATGCTCTCTATCTTCAAAATAACAACCGTTTCGTTCAAGCGTCTTTTGATATCCCGTTTCGAAAACCACAGTGCGAGAAAGACACTGTTCTCTTCATTCACGAAAATCAAGTGTTATTTGTCGAACATTCGCGAACGAGACCGCAGCGGCACTCGAGAAAGCAATCGAGCTAAGAGAATTTCGAGCAAAGTGCGATATCGGATGAGAGACTTTTTTTTTCGCGCACTGCGTGTGAAAACGCGCAGGTAACTTTGCTTAGCGTTTGTCGTTATTGCGCATAATTTTCAGACGCGAACAGCCCGGCGTTGGCGCGCGAATCGCGATTACACGTACCAAGGGCAGCGGCGAGCGAGTTAATGGAACTAAGCAGTTTAGGCCGAAAACAAGCGCGACAGTCGACTAGTTTGCCGGTAGTTCAGAGACAATACCCGACAAATCCCCTTTGCGGCTCTCGCCGCCTTTGGCCGAAACAATGCGCGATTTTTCCGTGAAATCACCTACACGGGACATGGTATGTACACAATGGGTCCACCATCGGAGAGGTGTGCTCCCAGAAAATCAATGAGCTATATAGCGGGTGCGGGATAAAGGTACATATATTCTTTTATCGCGGGTGGCTTATTGTTCAACTAAGAGAGTTCGTTCATAAATGTCCATTTATTTGCGGTTGCGTCTACTCTTATTCAACAATAGGAACATTGCTCTCGGAGCGTTTCTATGGGAGATTTATGCGCGACCATTTAAAAAAACAAAAACAAAACAAAACAAAAAAAAATCCGCGATAAATCCGCGGATACCGCGTTTTGTGTTTCTCGAAGGACATTTAAAAGCTCACGGCAAAGGAGTACGGAGAGGCATTGATAAATTGTCAAATAGCTCGCCGAGCGTAGTTGCGATTATCATTGTCAGATTGTAACATCTGAAAATTTATCTTATGTAAAAAGAAACGAGAAATGAGAGCTCTGTAATGTATAAGTTACAAGTTTTAACCGGTTTTTCCTTTGCGACGAAGTTTCGCGTTATGTGTCACTGGAAAAAGCTTTGTCAACACAAAGAGTTTATCGGCAAAGTGATCTCGCGCATAGAAAATTTTTCCGGGATCTGCGTATAAAAACTTCTTCTCAATTACGGTAATCAAGAGACGTTTTGTTACACTCGTTCGAAACCACCCTCTCGAAACGAGGGTTTACTCGGTTAATTACCGAACGTGGCCGGCGGATCGTCCTGTCGTGCACAGGAGAATCCAGCTCGGTCTATATATGTGTTTTTAGGGGAGGATTTGTCCGGATAGCACGCGGATTAATCGAGCGAGGGCTAACGGAGTGGCGGAGGCGTTATCAGTGCGTCCTGCAGATAATGCGTTCCAGGATGCAGCCGCAGAGAGAGGGAGAGAGAGAGAGAGAGGGAGAGTGAGAAAGAGGTGGAAGAGTAGGGAGCACCGATTTGCCCTGTGCGAGTGCGTGTACGTGTGTACGATCCTCAGTCTTATTGGTGTCTATCTATTCGACCTCGTGATGCGAAACAACCGAGCGTGTTTGCTCCTCGTAAACCAGCCTGTCGCGCGCGCGCGCGCGCGCGTTTGCCTCTACCCTCTTGCATACCTTGCGTTATCGCGCGAGACGACGACGTCGTATCGCTTTACGCGCGACGCACCCTCCGCGCGCACGTGCACACACGCGTTTCAAGGACATTGAGTAACCGGTACGGCCGCGCGCAATTAAATCGAATTTGATCGAATTCCGAGCGTGTATGCGGCCGGTTACTCGCAGGCCGGGGGGTCAGTTGACATGAGCGTCGCGGAATATTTCGGCCATATTGCCGACGAAACAACCACCACGACTCGGTCGCGGTGGCTTCGGTTCGGGCTCGATATCGCGACAAATTATTCACTAATGCTCGGAGCCCGCGGCATGGGATTTATTAATATTAGGCAACGTTTGCGCCGCATCGTAAAGGTAATTGATTGCACTGTCGTCGTTTTGTTGTGCATACGGTAGCAGCCGTTCGACACGATTGTTTTTTTTTTTTTTTTTTTTTTTTTTTTTTTTTTTTTTTTTACGATATTGAGTTTGTTTGAAAGGGCAAATTGAATCGAGTCGAACTATCATCATAAACCGCGTTTGCGCGACAATTCGACACAAGAGTGGTTAAAAAGGTTTTAGGTAGATGTATATTTTTACGCGTGAGAGTTTTTATTTTACTTTGCACCGTAAAATGTTGCTCAACGCTATAAAAACATATGTTTCTCCTGCGAGATGCGGAAGTTTCTTTTTTTACGTCAAATTACGAAAACTATTTTATTTTTTTATCGTATACCGTAAAAAAAGGAAAAAAATAAATTTGTGTCTTACTGCCGCAAAAGATTTGTTGCGTTAACGCACGTAATGGGAAGATGGAAACTCTTATTGGCTCGAATGCAATAGTTTGAATATAAGGTTTGTACATCGATATTTTGACGGCGCGCCGATATATTGGCGGACAGTTCGGCGTGCGCGACAGTTCAAGAGTATATTGAAATACGTATATAATCTCAGGATAACTCCGATATATATTTCTGTGTATTCCCAGGCGAATGTCGAAGAAAATATGGTGACTTTACGCTGTTTTGATGCGATATAATGATTTCTCTCGAGACTTGCTGCATTCGATCCGCGCGCACACAAGTGCGCACGCATGGCGGGATATACGTTCATATCCGAGTGCCCTGAGGAATTTCTGAATGCGAATATCTGTATCCAAATGCCATATTTTTGCGAGGGCAACTCTTCCTCTCTCTACCTTGTTTGCAAATCCGCATATACAATTATACATAGCACATGAATCCTATAAATATCTCACTCATTCGTTTCTCATATCTCTCATATATAGTAGCGCGCGTGAAATAATTTGTTAAATCAAAGACTCTAAATGTTGTTTTTTAAAAGTTTGTAAAAATAAAGTTTCTTTTGCGTCACTTTTAAGTTGCGCGCAAAAAAAAAACGACTGTTTCGAGAGAGCAAAGTTTCTGTTTTTTTTTTTTTTTTTTTGTTCATCGCGTGAGATGCGTCAGTACGAGACATCATTCCGAAATTTCACGCAATCCGCTCGTACTTGCCATCGGGGAATGACGTATATATATATACAGGAAAAAGTCCATTTGCGACTCGAAAATCTACTCGTAGGAGCGGGGACAAGAAGAGGAGGAAAGGAGAGGATATTCGGAGGTAGGCTCGAGGTTATCTTGATTGGAATATGGTAATGCTAGCGGTGGTTAAGGGCCAATTTCTATGGATGTGCGAATGCGTACGCGCGGAGATAAAAGACGTGGAAGAGGAAGAGCGAATGAGAAAATAAAAGGAAGGTGCCTCTGGTGGATGGAGAAAAGAGGGTAGGACGAAAGATCGAAGAGGAACGCGGGGATACCCCCCCCCCTGAGCGGGTGCAATGGGGGAGGAGGACGGTGAAACACGAACTAGGCGGTCGGCGTGGCATGCTAATATCGGATTTTCCGTTCGTACGTTCGGTCCATCTGCTCGGGAAACGTTTATTCGACGCTTTATTTCCGCTATACGGATGGATGGCGACGGATGAAGGAAAGAGATAGTCCACCACACCATCTCCTTCTCCTTCTCATCCTCTCGTCTCTCTCATAAAAAAAAAACCGAGCACACACCGCGAACAACTTTCTCCGTCGCCAAGTTTTACGTGAACCGACCGACCAACAGGGGAACGAACGACGTGAAAACTCGAGCGAACGTATTGCCGATAGTCTCTATCGCGGAAAATCTCGGAACTTGGCCGGAGGTTTCCCCAAGTTTTTTGTTTGTGTCGTCGTGTGTGTCGCGGACGTGTTATTTTTATCACTCGCTGCAAAAATAGCGTCAACTCCGCGCGCGAGTGGCAAAGCACGTTTTTTTTTTTTTTGTTTTCCGAAACTACATACGACTGATACGTGTAACTATATTTGCGCAGTTTTCGTTTTTATCTTCTGTAGCAAATATGCACAACACACACACGCACACACATACACACACACGGCAAATCATTTACCGTAACAAATATTAATTTACACAAATATCTACTGATTTTGATCGTTTGCTAATTGACGTGTACAGTCAGATTGACATTGCGCTGTTTGACTCGCCTCTCTCTCTCTGGTCTGTACATCGCACGAGCCTCGCGTGGATGCTCTCGATATTTGTGTTCGGTATATCTCACACATACTTTGATCGATAACCATCCTATTTCGCGTCAAACGTGACACGCTCTCATGAATGATTCAGTCGCGTACGTTCTTGACGCATCGTCCATAAAATCCGGACGTTTTGATGTAATAAAAATTACACACGAGTTTTTATCCTGTTATCGAGACCGCTATTACTTTGTTACATGTGCGGACAATTGGCGATGAAACGAAAATTGAAATTTCCGCATTTTTTCCGCGCGCGAGTTGGTCGCGCAGAAAAGAGCGGCAACGAAACAAACACACGGGAAAAAAGCGAAGGAGAATAACTGGCGCCGATGTATATGTAGTCCACAGTCTGATTTTCGTGTCATCGCCCTCTTTTCATTGTGGCAAGCTCGAAGGAACTGTGTGGAGCGATAGTTTCTTCGGCTCGTTTCGTATATGGGCCACCGGAATGGCACCGTGTTGCTTTTAGTTGATGAACCGTTCCCTCGTCTTCGGCTATTAGTTGCTGCCCGAGACAGCGCGCCTCTCTTTCTCTTTCTCTCTCTTTCTCTCGCGCTCACGTTCGCTTTACACCGGGCAAGAACCTCGCATTTTCAATATCTCTCACCGACTTACCATTACGCTCCATTTCTTTCTTCGTCGACACGCCAAACGTGAAACGAACTTCTCTTGTGTCGCGTTGTTGTCAGTCGTTACGTTACCAACAGGTCTCTCTCCTGCGAGGGAAAGTCAAAAAAAAAAATTATATTGTATTTTTATTTTTTGATATCGCATTTTTATTCGACGCTTCGCGAGAATACATACTCGCACGAGGCTCATTTGTTTATTCGACGGATTTAGCACGTCATTAAATTTTTAACGAAAAAACTTGACGTACAAATGCTGCCGCTTATCGCAAATTATTTTTCGTTTGAAGCGCTAAAGGGAATACGTTTGAAGGTACAGTTCATAAATTGATGATGACGTGGGATTAAGTTATCATGATTAACAGCACAAATTAAATTTCCATTAACATATTCTGGCATAAACTAAAAGCTCCCGAGCGTCTGCTCTCGAGCGAGATTTTATCCGGACTTATGGTCCTTCGAACCATGTTGTAAAATTTGCCGGTGCGCATTTTCTGACCATCCCCGTTCAGCCGCACACAAAGCTGGCTACATCTCCCAGATTATATTTAATGAAGGTCCGCACAGTGCCAGATCGCTATACACTCGCCCCGGTAAATGCTTCGCGTGTGTAGATATGCATGAAAAGAGACTAGTGCTCCGTGCGCGCAGATAAAAGCCGTTTAGCTTGCGTTAGAATATGCGCCACGCAACAATAGGCAACAACGCGACGATATAAAACTTGATTAGAAATTTTCATATTACATCACATTTTTATGCTATTCATTTAACACCGTTGTTTCTTTTATAGATACTATTCTAGTAGAAAGAAAGAGAGAGATAGAGAAAGAAAGAAAATAATTTGCATCGTGGAAAAGACACAACGCAATAAACTCCGAGATACAACTCGTGTTTATTTGAGCACCAAAAAAAAAAAAAAAAAAAATACTCGCAATCTTATCGTATTTGTGTTCAAAAAGAACCTGATGTTCTTTTTTTTTTTTTATCACATGTCCTATAACTTTCCGATTTTATCCGCGCGAATTACAGGTTGTTGCAAAACACTCGAATTGCAGAAGCAAGTAAAAATGTGTTTCGCGACTCTGTTTCCTGGGTTTCGGGATAAGTTTCATATGGTAATGCCTGGTACATATACACTTTGCGCACAGTTGGGACTCTTATCGTAATGTGTCTTCTATTATCGCTGCTCTATGTTGCTCGGCTTGAGCGGAGCGCATCGGAAAGCCTTGTGGCCTCGAGAATTGACGAGCAAAACTTTATAAGCAGCTTTGTACGCGTTCGGCGGCCGCTTAGTAAAATGCGCCGGCACAAAGTTGGAAAGCTCGGGTTCGTAATCACGCGCGATGTAAAAGAGTTCTTAAATAACGAACTTCTCTTCTTTATTCTTCGCCGCACTTCTTTTGTTTCCGGTCTTGTTAATTGAAAGTCTACCGCATTCGTTTGTTTGTCAGAATTTAGATGAAAATTTATTATTTATTTAACAAAAAGAAATAAAAAAAATAAAGAGAGAAAACTGAGACAACATTATTTTTAACAAGAGACTTTAATATATTTTTGAAACAAAAAGCAAAAGCCTTTTGTGAGCGAAATCTGCGAGACATAGAAATTACACAAATTTGGAATAAATAAATCTTGCGACTTTTATCGCGAATATTGTGATAATTAATAGTTTCATTTTTGTACTGGCAACAATTTATTTGTTCGTGTTTACTTAACTACTAGTTTACGCGGCAATCACACACCTAATTCGCGACAATCTGTCGTTATGTTGGAAATTGACGATCCTTTATATTGCTTTGAATAGGGCGCCTACACGGATTATGCATCGCGTATTCGCTCGTATCCTATGATGGATGATGTCCGACTAACTATAATGAAGTTTCGCAAGCATATAGATATCACGGCTATTGTCGTGCCGATTGTCTCCCGTTGTTTGCCTTCTGATAATAATATCCGCCCGATAAATCGTTATTATTCCATAACCCAGTCAAGAGACGCTAATATTGAGTGCATTTGCGTCCTTCGGGTACACATCAGAGGGTAGATCATTTATATGCTCGTTCCAATTCCAGCGCATTTGTCGCTCTTTATTGGCATTTGTCTTACGAATTATATCTTATCCTGCTGTTTACCACCTACATTTTACATTTTTTATATGTACGACCGTGTCTTCATTTGCGATTTTAAAAGCGAGTATCTCTATCGAGTTCGTGTATAAATCTCATAAAAAGAACAACAATTTCAATCGAATAATATTTTCAGAATTGTTCGAAACAAATAAATTTGACTCGTTGGTTGCGTTTTCGAAATTGAGCGAATTTGTCACCGTTGTAATTTTAGTTTGATCGATTGTACATCGGTTTCGAAAAATTTGGAAGTTTGACATTTACGTGCTCACACAACTCGTCAATGTAAAATAGCGATAAATCCGCGAACCGACTGACTGGTGATTTACCGGCTCGTCGTTGATGTCGATGCTGAGATGTCGAGTAGGTATCTGACTTGATGAATCGTCACACCTCGAATCCTGACACTCGTCTGTATATTGACCGCGATTATTTTAGGAAATGTCGATGACGGATCTAGTTGTAATTCATTCGCTCGCGATCGGAAAATGTTGAACTCGATTTTTACAGAGAGATGTGTCTGTGAATATTTTATATCGCAGATAAGGGAGCAATGTGTGAGTGTATCTTGTTTCAAAATTTATAACATCAGACGCGAGTGTTGACACACATTTGTGTACTCTTTATGCTCTCTCATTTTTTTTTAATCGTTTGTCACAACTATGGCGAATAAGGATGAGCTAGGTTTCTTTGTACCGATCTCTCCCCGCGTTTTGCGTACTGCAAAGTGAGATGCGTGGATAGCGGTTTAATTAACTGGAGAGAAGCTATTAGAGTAATTTATCGCGATCGCGGACAGGAGGAACGGAGGCGGACTATTTAGCGTGAAGTTACGTGTGAAGGTAACGAAGCATTCCGCAATACCCATGGTGAATTCAGTGAAAATCTCTTGACAATGATTGAATTCGGCGAAAAAGAATGGTGGATTAAAATACGAGAACGCACGGAAAAGATTTTTTTATGTAAAAAATGGTTTGTGTATTTAAATATCAATTTAGTCTAATATATGTATACATATATATATATATATACGTATATCATATTAACATAACATACATATACGTATATGTACATAGACACAGCGTTGGTTTCAGAAATATCTGACCATCCAAGTAGTCACTCTTTGTGTAAAAAATATAAATTTTTATGAAAAAATAAAGCTCAAAAGATATTTTTAACAAAGATTTATTAGTTCGTGTTTTTCAAATAATAGTAGTTTTCCTTCGTTGATAGAATTTTTAAACTACACTGAAAAATGCATCTATGTAAAACAAACGATGTTAATAATACAAGATCAAACATTGCAAAACAAAAATATAAGCTTACATATTTTTGTCAGTGTTGTTTTATAATTTTTTGAGTCTATCAAATTATGATTTTCCACAAAGTTTATCTATTTCTTTAGAAGACAGCCGAATATGTTTCTAGGACTGTATGTATATAGTATGTATATGTATACATATATATATATACGTATAAATATAAAAGACGAGAAGATAAATTGTATTGTTTTATCCAAGGTGGCAAAACAGTCACATATTTTTCTAAAGATTTATTCAGTGAATGTGAATGTGAGTGTATTGTACTGAAAATGTAATATTTTCTCACAGAAATAGTATTGTTATTTGTATACAATAGGAAGTTTCTGATGAGTTTTCCGCTATATGAAAATCAATACTAGATCTCGCCTCTGGTACTCATTGTTGCTACCTTTGTCCTACTAAAAGCGTCGTCGTGGCGAAGACCGAGAGATGAACGCGGATGTTCTCATTTTAGTGAATTGGGGTAGGAAGAACTTTAAAGTGAAACGGCGCATAATGGGAAGCGAAATGAAAGGCGGATATTTTAGTTTCCGAAAAAAAAGCTATGGGGGTTGCACAAACACATAACATTCCGATAATTCATTGCGCGCATATTTTGATGCGAGTTTATCAGTTCTAAAGCTGATAAGCTTGTATAACTCTAAAATACATTTAATACGGACGTTAACCTTTAATGTTCTGATGGATTTCAAATACTTGATGTATATCTGTCTGAAAATATATATATATATATATATATATAATTTTATAATATATTTAATTTATATTAATTTAATTTATAAGATGTAGGTATATATATATTTCATGTATTTTTTTTTAATTTTGTTGATTTTCTCATTACATCTCACTTTCTACAACACGTGCCGTTATTTTAAACGAGAATCGTTGTCGTCTTGAAAGTGATTTTCATATCTTTCCACGTCCTAACGATACGACCCTTATTATGAAAATAAATTACAACTTTTGCAAAGATCGACCCACTGCTCTTGTAGGCTTGAGTGCAGGGGCTACGAACGTGGAGGTACTGAGTTCAAATCCACTTATCACATTAGTCTTTTTTCCGGACCGGTCCCTTTCAATCGAGTTAATCGATTGTATCCAAAACTCGGGACTTCCAATGTTGGCAACCCCTGCACTCAGGCTGCGAGACCAGTCCACATTGCTTATCGCGTGTCTTCACTTTTCTCGATATTATTTATACTTGAAACTTTACTGTCACTGTTTTTCAATGAGGATGACGTTCGCGAGCTTGCGCGGCATATCCACTTCTTGTTACATGAATATTACATTACTCAGCCAGTTTTAACCTATTTGTGCTTCAGACAATACTGAAGAAGTTACGCGCGAGAGAGCCCCGCGAAGCAAACTTTGACTTTATTATTTTTTGAGAGAAAATGGAAAATGAAGTTGACAATTTAATATAGTGTTGAAACACTGAGGTACAAAGCAGTTAAAAAAACAAGATAATACATCGTTTTGTATTGTGTTTGATATTGCGTAATAATTTAATATTTTTTCCAAAAGGAAAAATATCAAAAGTTTCGAAAAAAAAATATTAAAGCGTATAAAACATACACGTTTACATTTTACGTATTTACATGTCTTCTATTTTATTTCCTGTATTATTTCATGTAATATTTACACTTGAGAGAATACTAAAGTAGATATGATCTTGCGTTGTTTCAATGTATTTATAATAAAATGCTTGCTTGCTCTTCGATTTTTAAAAGAGAAAGAACGCTATTTGACGTTTTCTCCGTTTCTATATATCAATTTCAATAATATTTGAGCTACGAGATCTTTGTACACACAGATGGCAGAAGAGAACGATGTCGATGAAGATACTTTGTTATCCAATAAACTTCCTACTCTAAACTTTATTCCACTGGCAATTCGTAAACGCGCGTTGTTAAAAGAGTAACTTAAACTGAAGAGCCATTACAAGATCTTTCGTTTAAAAATATCAGAGACAAATAGTGTCAGATAAAGACAAGTATCCGCAGCGATAGTGACACTAGTTGAAATCGCAATTATCTTGTTTTAGTAAATTTAATATTCGTCTTTTAACTATTTAAATTATTTTCTTAAAAAAAGAAACAATTTTAAGATACTAAAATTTGTTTGTATATTGTGATTCAAGATCGCTTGTATAATTTGCCTCATTTGCAAGATAAATAAACACAAAATAAATAATTAAAATAAAAATCAATTTGTAAATTATCTATTTATACACTTATATGAAATTAATTATTTAGATCAAAATTTACACAACTCGTAATAATTAATGAATGTTATTGATGGACGTTTTATACTTTGTTTTATACTTTTGTATGATAATTAATAATTGTATTTGTAAATGTTTAGTTATACTATTTAAATAATTTGCCGACAATATGGATGTGGGATTTGAACATCGCAAAATACGATATACGTTTTTAAACATACAATTAGCGCGAAATTCGAATTGAAAATTTGATTATTATTTTCAGTTTGACATTCGGTCGCTAAAATCCTAACGAGTTACATTCTGCCAAAAATGAGATACGTTTGTTTATGAACGGCATACATTTATTAATGGCAGCGTACATTTGTACACGATAGAAATGGCAACGTACGTTATTACATAATAGAAGCGCATTTATACTCTGCATATAAAATGTACGAAATAAACAAACTATATATTTTCGGGATAAATTCTGGTTTTTTACGCACATATAGTACATACATAGTAATCATGCAGAGAAACAATAACAATCGAATATTTGTATTGAAATATTTCAAACATTTTGATAGACCGTGCATGTATATAGATGATTTTAATGAATATTATGTTTTATACGAGCTCTCGAGTTGTAATCGTCTTCTTTGAGTTTTACCGGAAAACCTAGTAATTTTACAAATTTCTTTGGGATTCAGTTTTCATCAAGTAAATATTAGAATAATGAATGTAGTTGACTCCAAATTAAAAAAAAAAAAAAAAAGAATAATGAAAAACCAATAGAAGTCCAAACGCGATTGTTAACACAAGACTCTGTAATCAGCATAAATTAACCTCTCTCCGCGTTTGTTAGTTTTGCTAAAGACCCCTCGATTGAAACGTTTGCACTTCATTGGATAATAATAAAAAAAAACTTTCCCCAACTTTCCCGAACTTTCGTTGGCCTTCCTTTACTCATTTTTAAAATCTTTATCACTTTCTGATTGTTATCATAATATGTTTGTTTTTTTTTTTTTTTAATCAAATTGTTTGTTTTAATCTTGTTGCATCGAAGTATATCTTCAGTGCAATGGGAATATCTTCAACCCTTCGTAGATAGACATTCATAAATAAAATGCTACGCCCACGCGTACGTCTCGGTCCGTACCTTCCGTCTCGTCTCACGGATTTCTTGAAATATGCATTCCCTGCTTTTGTGCGGTTCTTCGTCAGCTACTTTTACGTTCTGAAGATACTTCCTTTTGCACATGGACCGCGTCTCTAATGGTAACTTCTCACTGCTATCCCGACGGGGAAAGAGATAGCGGAAGCTGGATGACGTGGCGTAATAAAACCTCGCATAAATTTATTCATCTACCGCGAGTATATATTTTTATTGCTCTCGGCAGTTTCTTGAAGTTTTATTGATTTTATTTCTAAGTGCAAGAGCTCTAGAAATGGACTCTATGGTATATTGCTGTATAATAATCATATTTCTTGCTTATCTGTAGGAAAACTGCGAATAAAAATCAAGATTTATCTCACAACATTCGCTCTCGACATAAATACGTACAAAAAATTCAACGAGATATGGAAACTATAACCATAATACCATAACACCATAATACCATAACGTACGTGCGTCTGTGAGAGATGCATTTTCTTTTAGAAAAAGCTTTTCGTAATTTAATACGAATATTTTAATGCGAAAATATGAAACTATCTGATCCAACCTAACATCAACGCGCAAGTATGTGTGATATATTTGAGAAAAAAGACAACTCGAATGTTGCCATGCGCGAAATGATAGAGTGCGCAAGAGCGCTCTGAATAAAAAATAAACAATAAGCTTCTAACTGCACTGAATTTAAGTGGACAATTGAGCGCGTCCCGGAACAAATCTGGCGCTAGAAACGATATCGCTAATGAATCGAGTTTTTACGCGTTCACGTTGACACCCGATCGATCGATCACCCATGAACAAAGCGCGACGAACCGGGTTCGCGATCTATTTGATATTCACAGTTAAACGGATTACGGGCTTTTCGAGTCGACGATTGTTTTTTTTTTTTTTTCCGATATCTTACATAATGCAATTCTTCTGATGTAATCTTCGATTGAATTCGATAGAATTCCGAAGAATTATTCATTGCGTCTTATTTTATCATTATCGATAATAATATATTAGTTACATATATTTTGGTCTCTTATCTTTCTTTCTTGTTCAAAAATCGTGATTGTCAAAATCTGTGAGTCTCACAGACAGATTTTCATTTATATGGTTAACGTAACCTACGAGACTTCTTTATGCTTTAACGTAACACATTATGTATGTATGACTATGGATAAACATCGTCGCGATTTGAAGTATAGAGCCTGAAATTATTGGCGCGGCGTGGCGGCTACGGAGGAGAAAATACGCGGGACGCGGGAGAAGCGCCTGGGCGAGCAAACAGATATGCCTTCAGAATCAATATTTGCTCGATACACGACGGTAGTACACTGCTCTGAATGCATCCCTCGTCACACTCATACACGCACATAAACAAACACGTACTCGCCGATAGTGTCCTCTGTGTTCTATATTTCGTCTTCTTTCTCCTTCTCTTCGGATTTCTGCTGCTACTCTCACGAGGCGACAGCGGCGGCTCTCACGTATTCTTCCATCGTGACTCCCATCAGGTCCCGAAGATCGTATCTCTCGATGCACATACAACAATCGGCTTATCTATTCATTGACGAAATAATGAATTCGACGACTATTTGTTGTCACGAATAAAGGGAACAACATAATTTTTACAAAAAAATGAGAAACTTTGGTGGAAACAACTGATTAAGTTGTAAGAGAACTCTCGTGCGCGTTGAAGCTGAACGCTATTTTGTTTGTTGATTTGCCGAATTTTCTTCTACAAAGTAAAAAGATAAATATAATTAACCAACTTGTTATTAAACTTGTTGTTTGCGTTTTATCTTTCTTCCAGTAATGAAACTTAAAAAACTTTTCGTATCTTCATGTTTAATTGGACTTTTTATAGCTGCGGCTTCTTCGAGTTTGTCTGCTGATTAATAAGTTTGAAGCAAAACGCGTCTTTTTGCAATTTTGTCGCGAGGCAAGTGTGACAGATATTGTTAGGATATCGTCAAGACAAAGTCACGGTGTTAAATTACTGTACTTTGAGCCGACTTGCCAGAACTTGCAGTTTGCCAATTCAGTGATGGTGGGATGAAAGTCGTTAAAAGTTTTTCCCGACTTAAATTGGGCTTGAATTGACAATGGCGCTCACTTGAGATACTTCTGTGGAATAACGTTATTCCACGTCTCCACGGTGATAACACTGTAGAAACAAGCCGACTAAGCTTTACGGGGGATCTTCGTGAAGTAATCTTCATTGAAAAAGAAAAGTCTTTTTCTCTCTCCTTCAGTTATTTGATGCACGTGTATGTATATTTGTATGTGTGCGCATTTCTCTCAATACTTTGACATTATTAGTTCAGTTTCAGTTTGCACTTTTGGCTCAGTGGACCTATAAAGTTAGTCCATACGCCATTCTACGTCATTTTTTTAACAGATTCTAGATCTGTGCAGTTTCTTTTGCCTACTACCACGCGATACACAGCCCCTTCTTTTACAGTGGGCGTGCCTATCTGTGTCGGGCTCGTGCTCGAGATGTTGCGACTCTGATCGCCTTGTGGGAGAGAGATTAATTCGAGATTACACTCGAATTAATTTTTGGAGTCTCGAGAGATTTAGTTCACCGATCAATCGATAAACTCGATTGAAAGGGACCGGCCCGGAAAAAATCCTTAAAGGTGGTGAGCGGATTCGAACTCGAGATCTCCGGATTCGCAGCCCCTGCACTCAAGCCGCGAGACCACTGGGCCGGTCTTGGACATTATTAGATATATATATATATATATATGTACATACGATTTGCAGACAATCTCTCGCAATCAGAGTCTCGTAATTTAATATTCGTTCGTGTTTAAGCTGCTTAATATTCAGATTTGTTCATCGCATTTTCGATAAAACTCTTTAAGCTCAATTTCTTCGATTCATCTAGGAAATCTGTAAATTATGGCACGATTTCCACGCCAGCGCTACCATTAGCGCGCACATATTAACGCTGTGTAGTTCGATTTAACTCCACCATTCCGGGACGTTAACACAGACGGTTTCGTGCGCACACTCGGAAATTGCTGTTAGCGGCTGAGAATGCCGCCTAAATGTCGATAATCACTTAAGTGACAATAGCACACGTTGGATCCGACGTTGCTGTGTATTATCCCCTTTTCGCGTTAATAATTGTTGTACTCGCTTTAATATATATTCCGCTTATTATCATTACTGAATTGAGCGCGATTAAGCTTTGAGATAGATTTCTCACGAAATATGCTGCACTTCCGAGCTATTCCACTTATAGTATCCCATTTAATTCGAGAATAAACGGAACATAAAAAAATATTTGACAAAACAAATATCAGTTTCTGCGAGCAGACAATAATAATATTTTAATTTGTATATTTATCTTTTATTTGTTTTTTGGAAACACGCGCGCGTTGTTATAATTTGTAACTTTAAAATTGTATTGAATATAAATAATAATAGAAACAAGTGATAGTTCATTATTAAAATATAATATAACGTTACACACACACTTTATTTCAGATATATTAAAATAAAATAATTTAAAAAAGGTTAGTCTATTTTTTTTGTCATTTAATATTTAAGTCACTTAAATCGTTATTGCGAGTTGAAATATAACAAATTGACTAGCTCGCACATTTTCTGTGTTATTTTGATTTATTTAATTTTGATTTATTTTCGGTAATTTGATTTTGCGGCGAACTATGGAATTCACAAAATTTTGCAAACGTCGCGCGCCATGTCGTAGGGACGTAAACGACCACGGTTTAATATCTATACATGACGGGGCATACCTGGCCTTTATTACGGCCACGTGCAATCTCGGCGTACCATGCGCAGCTACGTGTTTGAAATCTCACGGAAAACGCGAAACGTGCGAACGGTTTTATTGTGGCTATCCTGGCCGATATTTAACTCGGACTCACTTGGAATAAACGTGCATGATAGGAAGATTAAATAGGTAGTGTTTCGAAATTGCAAAAAAATAACGATGTATTATTGTAGATAAATCATTTTCGCGCGTAAAATAAAATTACATAATACATAAAAAAATAGATTAGATACACATAAACGTGTGATAGTCTATGATATTATACAAAAATACTTTTCTCTTTGAGCATTTTATGGTTTAAATAAGATTATTTTATATTTACGATTGCTTAGTAAACAGGGAAAAAGAGGAGGAAAGAGAGAGTTTTTATTTGTTGTTACTATATCTTTGCATCTGTTTACAGAAGGTTTTTGTGTCTCGGAAACAGGTGGAGAGAATATCTGCTTCGAGCAGCAATTTATTTTCACTTCGTAGCTTAGCGGTTGCATTAAGTAACTGCAGTTTTCCAAGTTTCTTACGTGAGTTTCTTCTCTAACGACTGTTGTAATAAGTTTGTGATAATCAAAGAGTTGTCATATTAGATGAGTGCAAAAGATTTGATGGATTTCGTGATAGAAAAATGTGGACCAAGTAATTTTATCAAAAGCGATTTTATATGTATAATATAATGAAGCTTAAAAATATGATCCTTTCGCCTGTATATAATCTAATCTTATAACTTTAAAGATAAGATAAACGAGACAGAAGATATAAAAAAAAACTAACTACTTTTTTCGTAGTTGTTTTTTTATAATTACTTTTTATTTATACTATTTGAAAGTTCGGGTAAGATTATTTGCAAAGCAATACTGACTTAAAAATTATCCAAATTTACATCGCGATAAAAACAAACAAAAACATTTAATGTTGCTTATATATTTTTCTTCTTATTTCCTTTCTTCTCCGCGTTTTTTTTTCTCGAAGACGCAAAGTGAAAATGGAAAATGTAACATTTTTCTGCGTTTCTTTACTGCTATCTTAAAACATCTAAGTACTCGTTTCGTGGTATAGCTTAGATATCAAAAAAATTCGATCTAAAATCCAAGCACGTCGATGCATCGCGGCGTGTGAGGTGAGAGGCGGAAGAAGAAAAAGTACGAGGGTTCGGGACCGGCGAAGAATGACGAAGTACGAAGGAAAGCATCGTACGTCAGGATTTATCGAAGTTACCGCGTGCAGATCACCGACGGGAAATATATCGTTATAGCGAGAACGTTATCGATCTCGACACACACGATAAAATAGTAACGAGGCTCGTAAACTAAAAGCACCGCCCGTCCGACCCCGTGACACGTCGTAACACGTCGAATTCTTTGCTGTCGAATATGGCAACGATGCCATTTCAGTATTTGTACGTGTCGCGCACCTGATACTGAAGTCGGATAATGTACGCTCGAATACCGGCTTTATCTGCTCGTTATATGATATTCGGATTTAAATTACGACCGTCTATATACTACAATATGATCACTGAAGAGAGATATGCATTATCAACATTCGTTTCTGGTTATATCTGCGATTGCGTATATATATGTGCGATGGGATTATGTGATATATGGAGATAGTAATTCTAGTCTCCGGAAAAGATCGATTAAAGATATAAAGTTGACAAATATCAACGTCGGTAAATTTTCACACAAAAACGCTAAGTATATAAGAACACACGCTCCACTCGTGTGTTCTTATATAAAACAAAAATAAAAAAATATACTTTTGATCCTCGAACCGAGTTATTAAAGTTACTTGTGTTGTAAATTAAAAAATCTGTCATTTCAAATAATTGTAGCAACAATGTCAAACTATTTTGAAACAATATTACAAAGCTTTGAGAAAAAGCTTTTTTCCAATAAAAAGTTTCTGCAATAAAATTTCTATATACGTACGGGAGATATTTATCAGCGTGTGGTTCGGACGACATACAAAGCGGGGATCGAGTCGGGCATATCTCTTCTTACACATCTTCGCTTTCGATCTAATTTCGTTTTTATCGTCAAGAGTACAAATGAGTTACAAAATTATCGGTTTAATTAAAATCGAGGAAAATATAATGAAATTGAGAAGTCTATAGTTGAACATGTACGAGAAATGTTACAATAAAAGAGAAAACTCGCGATTATGAAAAATTGAACAAATGATCAAAAACGATCGATGAGATAAACCAAATAGTAGAATGTTTTGCTGATTAAAATTCGAATTTAGACGTTTCCAAACGACTTTATTTTAAGCCATCTTCAACGGATACTAAAGATGATAATTAAACAATTTTGACAAAAACGGATAATTAATTAATTACAAAATAAATATAAGAGAAAACACACCTCAATTCAACTGTCTATCCAGATTAAAATAAGTTCTGACGATGAAATTGATATTGTGTTATACTTAAAATAAAGAATCAAAACGTGCGGTTTGAATTTTAATCGGCGAAACATCCTGCTATTTGATTCATCACGGTAGTGTTTTTTATCATTTAATTGGGATATTCCATTTTGAACCTGAGGTTATACTCTTTTTCATTTTTTGCATTTAAAAGAAAAAAATTTGATCGCGTATCGATAGCTTTTGATTTTTTATAATGCGAATTCTATGTTGCGAATTGATCTTCTCGCATGTCGATAAATAATAATATATTGTTGACTTTTATCATTTATATTCAAAATTATAAAACGATACACTTGATATATTATTTATATTAAATTTTATATACAAAACAATTCTCACTTGTTAAATATGCAGTCAAGTGTTCTTATTTCGATAATCGTTTAGCGCGTCTCTTTCCAGTTCATGTATGTATAACATATCTGCAGACATAACACGGTATATACGGCAGAGAATGTACGATAATATTAATGAAGCCGCATGGTATGTAACTTTGTACCTTTGAAGGTAACGTTTGCCGAGAAAAGTCTGAACATAGTACGAAAAAGAAGGTAGGAAAAAAAATCCTCGACTCGGGAAGGGAAACCGCGCAGCGGCTCCGCGCGCGTGCGGTCGCTACCACTAATTATTTACGAAAGTATGAGGGGCGAATTTCTTACAGCTTGTTAAATGTGAATAGTGCTTCATTGCTGGCAAAAAGACGTCGATTTAAGATTTTCAAACTGGTTTTTATTTACCAGTCAGTTAAGCAATTATTTGACTTGATTTAAAGCAAAACAAAAAACAAGAATCTTTCGTTCGTTTATATTTGGCACATACAGAATGTAATTTTACAGTTTCCTTGTGAAGTCTTATACATATATTTGAATACAATAAGAATTAATTTATATTCCGTCTTTTAAGTAGAGCTCTAAGTTATATCTAGTCTAAATAATCAAGAAATGCTGATTTAAAGATGCTTTGTGCACGCTGGCGTTTAATCTGCCTTTGGAGGAACTAATGGAAGTGCTGTTGCAACACGACAACTTGGTTCACGAATAAACGTCGGCGTCGTAAACTTCGTAATTCGAGAGAGCGCCTGGGCTTTTACCGGAGGAATCTCGTTCGGGGAGTTTCGATGATCTCGTTCGCGTCTCAAGTTTACGACCACGTCGCGACGACGTCGACGGATGTGGCAAAGATGCGGTACATTCGGGACGATAAGACGATTGCCTTAGAGCAGGATTACCCAAGCGAAATAAGGAAGTGAGCGAAAGAGCAGGACTTGGTGCGCGGCCAAATATTTCGAAGCGAATCGAATGTATTATATCTTTCAAGTCACACAGTGTGCGAAGGCAAAAAAAGGGACTCGGAATGGGCAGAGAGCAGACGAGAGTAAGACGCACTGCGAAGACGTGAGAGAAACGTATTTATTTTACATTTAATTAATTTTCTTTATTCTGTTTTAATTATTTTATTTACAATCAATTGTATCTGCTCCGAGAAAAGTGTTTTAAATTAATATTAAATCCACTATGTGTGTCAGGTATATTTCCTCGCGGGATGTATGTGCGAGTTTTGGCGATCGATCGCAGCATAGAAATCGGTAGAATGCATCAGAATGAGAAGTTTAGGGTGACGAGTATGCGGTGCTGCAGCATCACCGCGGAAACATATGCACAACTATCGCGCGCGATGTCAACGACGTACGCGTTCCTGAATTATGCATACGACGATGTCAAGGGAGTCTCGTGGCAGCGTAACCGAGTACTGTATGCGTATTAACACACACATTAGTGTGCGCATCAACATCAAGTATACGAATCCGCGCATACTTGACTGTTTAAGATAATCGTCTGCTTCAGAAATTATTGATGCGAAAAGAGAGCGAGAGAGAGAGAAAGAAGAGATAAGAGAGAAGTAAGGAAGAATTGGCTACAACACGCGAGAAGAAGAATTTTGACGCATTTTTGCACATATATAAGAAAACTTACCGTGAGATATGCTTCTTTATTCATTTATTTTGGCACTTCATTTACACCGGTTGTTATTTAGATACAAGCTTTGTACCTTTATTCTTCTAAAAGTGTCGGTGACAGGATACTGAATTTTTATGGGATCAAATAAAAAAAAAACTCTGGTGCCAGCAACATGTTTAAGTAACGGGCGTCAAAGAGAATCCTTGATAAATATCTTATGAATATGTTAATTTGGTTCGTCGCGAGAAAAAATGAGGAAAGACCCTGGCAGCGTAATCTCCTCTACAAGAGAAACTTCGCGGCTGCGACCACTTCTTTAAGCGCATGATTTATATTCTTTTTCGAAGAGGAAGAAGAAAATATTTTCGAGCGCGACGATTTATTTTGCGAAGCCAAAGTACTGTCTCTTTCTCGCTTTCTCTCTTTCTATTCTGAAATTGCCCGCAGAATTCGTCACGGATTTTCTCTGACAGATTTTTTTCTAACGAAATCACTACGAGAACAACCCAAGCGAATTTGTTCCAAATTATGTTTGCAAATTAGATATGCTCCGATCTACTATACGCTATTGTTATTATAGCCATTCAATCGCCGCGCTGTTTTATCGCGCCCCTGCCTCTCGAACATTTTAATGAAGTCTAGCCAATTTTAAGAATCGCGTAATGTCCAATCACGGTCCCATAATTTGTCTTAAGGAAACTACCGAGTGGTTACTGGCGCCGTAACAAGAGCGCTCAGCTGTCGATAAAGTTTCGTTTACATGGCATCTAATATTTAAGCAAGAGGTTCGCAATTTTGCAATCTTCGCTCTAGTATTGCCGTCACGTTTCGCCGCCAAAGTAATTTTCTGCTTCTTCGTCTCCTCGCCATTTCTTTCTTTCTTCCTTTCTCTCTCTCTCTCTCTTTTCGTCATCATCTTCGATCTTTTCTTTCATGTCAGAGAGAATGTAGCTGAAAGAATGAGGGAGTGTCTTGAGCTGATAAACAGGAATCTTTGTTCGAAGAGACCGTAATAAGAGCAATCCTATTATCCTAATATGATAAGGTTTAATGGGGTTTGGTTGTTGCTTCTCTCTTTATCCGGCATTATTTCGCATTATCATTCTTCTGTTGTTCCATACCAAAATAATTTTCAGAAGATTATCGTTACGGCGATGGTCAAAATTCGATTATCAACAAAAAACTATTTTCGAAAACTTCTCACCAAGAACAAAAGCGCATCTGTTTTGATTTTCATGCACGCATTATTAAAAAATAAATAAACTTGGACGTAGCAATCAAAGTTTGAATAGTCTTGTTGCTGTATTTTTTTGCTGTACAAGGCATTCATCGTGTCATTATGCGCGCATCGGTTTTTTTCGTAATTATTCTCTTAAGATCGTGTAGTGAAAATGATTTAACGTGTTTGGATACTTGTTTTGCGAAAGATACGTGCGAAGAGACCAGTTTGGCGCATTAATTATTCATAAGATAATTATCTTAACATAGTTGGTAACACGAAGGGAATATTTATAAGGTGTCTTAATTTTTAATATATTTTAATGAAGGGGAAGAGACGGGATTATACAAACAAGCTTCTTCTCTTTAATTATATTTAATCATACACGTTAAACTCAAATGTTAAAAAAAAAAAAAAAAAAAAAAGGACGGCGATTAGTTTCCGAGTGTAATTTGCAGGACCAGAGTTACTCGTTCGACGAACATCCGTTCGGATGAATTCATCTTTAATCGCTAGCAGCGAGATAGAACTCGTGTTCGTGCTCGGTTCAGGTTCGAATTATAGATCTTATTACTTTTGTTTCTTCTCGCCAGTCGTGGAATCGCTCCCGCGGAAGGGAAGATTAATTTCTCGCGGTAAGAGAGCAGCTCTAGATTGTCAGAGAGAAAGAGAGAAGAGAAGAAAGAGAGGGAGTGGTGGTACAATTGCCTTGGCAAAGACGAGAGATTCAATTACATCGAAAACGTGGGGCAGAAAAGGCCCCTCTACGTAAAGCCAGATTAATTCGTCCTTTGCTGCGATGGTTCTACAGGGAGGGGGGCATCAGTATTTCCTTTTTTCTACCATCGCCGGAATACTTAACGACCTTTATTGAAGCCGGAAACACACAGGCTTTGCCTCTCATATACTCGATTAAAGTCGTTATTACATTAATTGTTACATCGCGTGCTACATTCATGAAACGTTTTCGTCAATTCTTTGTTGTTCGCGTTACTGTTAATAATTATCGTTAATATTAAACTCTATAAATGTACAATTTTATTTATTTGCGATTTTATGAGAAATTGTAATTTTACATTGTATTTTGCAAATTTATTGACAATTTATTTATTAAAGATTGGCTGAATCATAAACATCACAAAATGAAACAAAAACATATCTTTTATATCGAGTTTTGCGCAAAAATTTTATGGCAAAATTAAATGCAGTTCTTGTCAATTTTACAAATGCGACGTCTGCTTTATTTTTATTCATTTAATTCTTCTTAATCTTGATATTTTATTCACATTTTGATAAACAATTTGCATTTGTACTTCTATCACAATAATCTACAATATTTATTACAATACTTATTAACATTAAAGGATTTTCTTTGGTTTGGTCAGAGCGCGATTTTCGTGATGCTAATATGAATAAACGAATAAATTAGAATTTATATGCTGCATAGCAATTTTGTATATTCAAGAGACTGGTTTATTTTGAAATTCTAAAAAAGTTGCGTTTATATAATTTGAGATACGACTGTGTTACATCTACCACGTATTTTTCTTCGTGTGATTAAACTAGCCAGCGATGTAACAATTTTTCTATATCACAGTAATTAAAATGAAATACGTTAAGCGCTTGTCGTATCACGAAGTAATTCAACTAAAAGTTTCTAACGGAAACTTACGAAAGATTTTTAAATCTCTATGCTAGTAGAAATCACTTTGAACTTATAAATGATATTTGTTTTCGAAAAATCTTATCTTTAGATAAATTTTCAAAACAAAATTTGTACGTTTGATATTAATTAAATTTTTTTTATAATCGATTAAATTTGTTTACATCGAGATATTCTTTTTAACTTCTTACAAGTGTCTTAGATTATTTGGACAGTTTTTTTTCTGAACGTCTAATTGTGTTTCAAAGTGTTACAAATCGATTGCCAAGACGGCACGGCGTGGAATTCAACACAATTCTTGAACTAGGATTTCTTAATTTTTCTGTTTCGTTCTTTATCTTCTTTTTCCAACTCTATATAAGCTTGCCGCTAGTTTTTACCGCCGAATATTAACGGTCTCGCGATACTTAAGACTTGTGACTCTTCGGCGAATATTTATTTCTCGGGTCCTATTTTTCAGCTACGCGTTACGTAAGATTACGACGCTTTTTCTTCTTTCAAGTTGTAAAATTTGTTCGCCGATATGTATCGTAAGTTTATTTGACTTCCCGCAAGTGCAAGTTTTGCAATATTTATTCAAGTATAGCGAAACGGAAAATGATTTCTTCGCGCGCGTTGCGCCGCAAGTTTTATCATAACGCGATATACTGTTCGATAGAAAAAAAAGTATTTTTTCTTTTCTTGCAAGAAACATTTAGAATGTTTCACGTAATACTTAGCTAGTTTTCCTTTTTTGTTTATACTAACACAACACAGACACGCGCACGCTATTAGTATTTTCATTTTAACGTGTTGTATCAGTGTACACAACACGTAAAAATTCTGTCATCGCGATGGCAGCTATTATATACGTCTTACAAACCATATAATACACATATGAGAGATGTCAGAAATAACGCATGAAAATTAAACTCAAAAAATAAAAGAAACAGAGAGAATGAAAAAACAACACGCGACTAAAGTTACGACAGGGAAAAGAATAAAAAAGAGAATATTACATATATTATATATAATATTCTATATCTATATATAATACACACACACACATATATGTATATATACCATAATCACGTGACCAAAGTCAGTGATCCCGCCAAGGTCGCGCGGCCGAAGTCAGTGATCCCGCCGCGGTCACGCGATCGAGGTCAGTGACTTTACTGACTTTGCGGTCTAAGTAGATTTTTTTTTATATAGGATTATTAAATTTAAAAAAATATTTTTTAATTGTTTCTTCTTATTTTACACACTTATGCGGCAATTGATAAGCATCCGGAACGATGCATAGATAGCGACAATAGTATCACTCTCTGTTGTCGTTGACAAGTTTTTATTCTTCAGAGAAACAAAAAGAAAAAAACGCTGGTTGTCGTATTTGTGTGACAATTCACCAAGGTGTAGCCATTTACGGTATCGATAGTTTCATTGTTCCTCAAAAATGTCTTTCCACCGAGTCACTTTTTCAGATTCAAAAATAAATGGAAGTCGCGCGGAGCCGTGTCTGACGAATGAGGCAGCAATTCGAAGCTGAACTCGTAAATTTTGGCCGTTGCAACGGTTGAAGTGTGAGCTGGGGTGCATTGTTAAAAGTTACTGAAAGGATCTACTTTGGCGAGCTGTCACACAAACATCACGTGCGATAACGAGCCGGCGTTTCGACATTTGTTCTTCTACACAGAATAACACTTGTCAACGACAACAGCAATGTGATACTTTTGCCGCTATCTACGCGTCGTTTCGGATACTTATCAATCGCTCATCGTAAGAGTAGATTTTTGTCTCACGTAAAGAATATTGTCATCTTTTGGTTTTACAACGTGATAAATTTGTTTGTATCATCATCAAAAACAAAACACGACATTTTATCTTATATCAAAGTATATACGAGCAATAGTAGTGTATTCTAGACACGCGGAAGCGGCGTGTGTAAATCGTGAACGCTGGTTTATGCAATTTTCGCATCGTCGAGAGCGTCCTGTCGAAGACATCAATAGGAAAGACACGGATTGTCGCGTCCAGATCGGATCGTCGTTCAGCCAACCGGAAATGTAGACGGCACAAGTTGTTGGTTTCCGGTTTCCGCTGTACAATGGGCGACCTGTGCTCTTTGCTGGAAGAGTGTCAGTGGATGGCGGCATGCAATCCATCACTCTCATTCACGACCCATCCACACGCGCTCTTCTTCTTTCCCCTACTTGCGTTGTTGCTGTACACAACCGACCCGGTTCTCTCTCACCAACATCACCATCATCACCGCCACCGTCGCTGCTTTTCTCCCTCTCGCGCATCCCCGCGAGTTGTACTGTCACATCACTTATCCTTGGCAGACAAGCGGACAGACGGACGCTTAAGCCGTGTTTGCAACGCGCCTTTCCTATTTTTCACCTCCGAAGTGTTCCATGAGGAAGAATTCCAAGTATATCCTGTACACCGCTTTCTTTTTCCCGCGGTCTTGCCGGAATAAAATTGCTGCCAGGGTGAGAATTGATGCTTCCCGCTGTAAATTCGTCCTATTTTTCATCCCGCGGCGGCGGCCGGTGTGTCCGCCTTATTCCCGCTTCGCTTCTACAGCCTGCTAACAAGGGATTTCTATTTCAACGGCGACGGTTTAGAGCCGGATCGTCTAAGAAATAAATCGCACTTTCGACCGGTGCGAAACTTTATACTGCCGCAAAAAAAAAAAGGGAAGCTGCTCTTCCTTTTGCGCTGTTAACGTGACAAGTATAATAATGTTTGCAACTCTATAAAACATTTCATACCTAGGAGTTGTAATGAAAATCATTTTATTTTAAAAGTTGAAAGATTTAACACGTATAAGATTAAAAAGTGCGCGTGTATTATACGCGTTGATATAAATAATATATTTAATTTAGTAAATAATATTTAATAATACATTGTCGAATATACAATCATCTTGATGCTGATTCGGTACATGTCTTTGTTACTCCGCGGTCTATTCCCGCTGACGATTGCAATTTCTCTGTTCTTCAAGATCATTCGACCGTTATTTCTGATCTCAAACATGTTCTTCAATTCTTTGTTTTGAAGGCTTGTAGATATAAGAGTCGATTTCCAAAAGTCTTGTCTGGCAATCCGCTCGCTCACAAGATGTTGAGTACAAAATATTTGTTTCGCAAAATGTCACTACATTTATGTTTCAAAATTTTACTTATCAAACACTGTCAGTTGCTGAGAATCGTCGTTGTAATAAATTCTACATTCAAATCGACTTTTCCGATTCTTTCGTCTTTCTCTTCTGCATGTATATGAACCTTCCGTAAAAAAAAAAAAAACTAAATTATAAACTTGGCGCTCCGTGCAATTGAAATGAAATAACGCGCTGGGTGAAGAGGGATGAAAAAAAATTTCGACTTGAAACTGATGTGGTGATCAGGGATAAAAATAGCTGGCGACCGAGAGATTTATAATAGAGCAAAGTTGAAGTGAATAGGAGCAAAGTCAATGGAGGAGACTTTAATCTAGAATCCGATTACCTCTCTCTGACCCCGTTCTAAAAAAGTAATAAAAGAAGTCTGTAAATCTCGTTAAGCTATTCAAATCTAACTTAACCGCGTATTGGTCAAAGAGGAGATTACATTTCCACTCTATTGAAAATCGAATGAATCTGCTATAAGATTTGTATCTTTTAGTCAATAACGTCGTTAATACGTGTGTAACTTTATAATCGACCTCGCACGTTTTTCACGTTTTATACATATATATATATTATATAAAACTTTTCTTTTGATGACTCGTCAGTGTCACGCGCCAAGATTGATCGTCCAACCCTCGCGCACATCGTTTATTATCTCGTACACTTCGTTAAACATGTTTCGCGCCGTGTTCAAGACTCTGATGCTTTTGTTGCTTCGCTCACATAGAATTTTTACTCGTTCTCTTTTGATTGTTCAATTTGTATTTTTACACACGTTTTATAATCCGTTTCGTCATTTAATCCGTTTCTTTCACATGAGTTGTTTTTTTGAAGATTACAGTCGCACGTGTTTTTGTCGGTTTCGATACGCACCTTGAGTGGCGGATGATTGGCAACCGTGTGACTCGCACTCGTCAAGTGACATCAGAAACGCTTCATTCTCCCTCCATTGCTGTCCGTTGTTATGGCAACAATGACGACTCCCTTTCTGGCATCTGTCGTAGCGACAAGTGTTACGAATGTTCTCTTTAAGGACCACTCTCCTTCAGGACGTGCAACGGAGAAGATGTCGTTTGCGTCTCTAAATTAGTAGAGGAACAAACAAACGATCCGTCTTCTGAACTTGAACTTGTTTCCCTCTCTCAAAAATACACATATCTATTGTATTCTAGTATCATATTTCTAGTTAAAAAAAAAACTCTACGATGAAAAAAAACAGAATGCAAACTTTTTATCTTTCCAAGAGTTATAAAATGTTGTTTTTTTTATCGTACAATGTTTACACAAGTTTGCATTTCGTACAAACAATAACGTCGAAGATTGTCATACGCGTACATACAATATATTTGATCGATAGAAAAAGAAGACGCAATTTTTCTCGCAGAATTTTCATCTCGCGGTGTCGTTTGCATCTTTCGATCGAGTACTTGCTTCCGAGGAAAAAGCTTGCGCGCAGTTCGCACAGATCAATTTTCTCAACCGGTTCGCATAGGATTTCGCGCCTGCTTACCATAATCTGACAGAACGGGAGCAAACGAGAGATAGAGTATGCACCGTCGCGCGCTTATTATGTATTTAGCGTGTATCGTAACTCATCCGACCGCCACGGAGACTACGTAAACCCCCGCGTATACGGGAGGGCTTAGAAGTTGCGACGACTTATGATAGAACTTTGTGAACGCTCTGTGGTTTATGTATGCACCAAGGCCCATGTGTCTTATATCTGTAGTATAAGTTCCCTCTCTCTCCTTCCCTCAAAATTCGGGCTTGGTTCGTGTGCGAACGTGCGCGCATTGTGTTGCATACAAGCATTTAATATGCTAATACGACATTGTTGAGTGAATTCTCGTCCGTTTGTTCGCTTTTCTTCGCAGTTCTTTATATTTAAAATGTCGCCGAGTAAAAAAGTGTTTCGCTCTCGTACGATGACGCGAGCTGTTGCTTCTTTTTTTTATGGATGTAAAACAAATGATGTAGCGTGCAAAAGATGATGACACAGTTTGTATCTGTCGTTGCATTCTTGTAGCCGCTCTTTGATCTTACATTTAATTGTTTTTACATCGTCTTAACATTTATTTTTTGTGTTCAAGCAATACGCGATCTTGTTACTTTAATTTATCGCGAAAGACTGTGCAGAAGTGGTCTTTGTGAATTGAAATAAGTCTTTTCCGCGGGGAAAGATCGGTCGGTTGGTTCGTTTCTCGGCGGAGATTTGCACAGTTCTTTACCTGCGCAAATTGTGTGCACACAATTTGCTTGGGCGGAGGTCGAGATGAGGACGCGCGGAAATTTGAGCTTCTGCAGAAGGCGGTCGGTAGATATTCTTGAGAGTGAACCGTCTCTCGCGGGTACGTTTGCATAACTGCAGCTTCCCCTTTTGAATTAGCAAGGTCACTCTCCCAACTCACCGGGTTTCACCCGTGACTTCGACGACAAAGCACTTTGTCGGAAACGTGCGCTCGCGCTCGCGCGCGCGCGTTCTCTCCAAGTTCACCGAACACATTAAGAAATATCGCCCGGAGTCGGGAGGAACATTTCTTTGCCGGCGAAAGTTTCGCGGTTTGTGAGTAATTACACGAGCAAATTGTTCTCTCGTACCGAACGACGACGTTGTCTGCACGTCGTTTCATCGCGTGCTTTTCTTTGCCTTCTCTTAGTCTTTCTTTTCGTTTCTTGCCGGGTTTTTTTTTTGTTTTTTTTCGTCTCGTTTCGTCGTTTGGTCCCAGATAGTATAACCGACATTCAGCAGTAAAACGAAAGCAAGGACTGGTTGTTAAGATAATGCCAGTACTAACCGGGGAAAAAGTCCGGAAATAAAAATATAATAGCGCCCGTGTAAAACTGGACCGTGGATTCGTGCATAAGTTATGATCTCGGGAGGCAATCTTCCAGTTGCGGCACGTTTAAAATTTATTACGGAAAATATATGCGTGTGCACCTGACTCGATAAAATATTCGAAAACACATCGATGCGAGGCAAAATGGTAAAAATAAGTGCAATACGTGTCGTGTTACGTGTGTGCTTGCGCAACACACAACAATACAACGAAGCTGTAAAATTAAACAAAGACATCCGATTTCGGTTCATTCGTTCGGATGATCAATAAATGAATGTGTAACTTGTATTTGCGCCGTGTGTGGTACAATAGGAGTAAATTATGTGGCTAATTAATGATTAACGAACCGAAACGAGAGAGCGTTTGATATAATTTACAAGGGTCGCTTTGTTGATTACGTCTGTGGTCGTGTGACAAAAATATTATTTGTTTTTATTGCAAAATAAACTCATCTCAAAAATGCGTTATTTTTGAGTTTGTTATTATTTTATACCAATTTTGTTATCATTTTAAAACGATATATATGTGCACATATATTATTCTACATCCATAAATTATTTCAATGAATTGAAAAATTAATATGATAAAAAGAAAATTTTTGACAGTGTCAATTTTGAGTTTGTGAGTATGATTATTATAATGTGCATATTATTATTGCGGATAATTATTCAATACCGGTATGACAGTGGGAGAATTCGAATCTCTGTGAAACAAATATAACGAGCGGAAGAATAAAATAGGTAAAAGAAAAGGATTTGATATCATTACTGAGTGATGCAATGCGTTTCTAAGTAGTGCTTAAACGCTGGTAGAGGAGCGTTACAAATCGTAGGGTAGGAAAAAGCGTTTACGAAAGTTTTCAATTACATTAGGGACGGGCATTAAGCTCGCCTTCGACGAGTCTGTGTAGGATTCACCTGGGATCTTCACCGTGGCTCTCGCTCGAGTCGAGGGAACGAAGCGGGTAAACTTATAAACTATGGAAGTTACTTTCCTATTCAATGAATTGACCGTATATATCCTTCGGTATGTGCCTCGAAACCATTCCGCACCTCGATTTCCTTTCTCTTCTCTCTCTCCCTCCCTCTCTCTCTCTCTCTCTCTCTTTCTTTCCGAATATTTTTCCCTCTTGGTCTTATTATCTGTCACCGCACGTGAGAAAGAGTACAGCGCAGACGAGTCGACGGCGGAAAATTACCAGTTTTCGAACTGAAATGTAAACCGCGACGCGTTGCACGCGAAAGAATAGATCTCCTTCTTTTTCATCGCGGCTACATAATTATCGTGATTCGTCATTCATAAATTTTTCCGTGCAACCACTCGCGCGCAACCAGAATCAAAAATATTTTGCAAAAGGAATGCACGGAAATTTTATACGTATCTATGTGGAAATTCAACATTTCAGAGCGATTTCTCTCTCTCTCTTTCTCTGTGAATGTGTGGTTAGTGTAAATTGCGTGTGACGCGTGACAATCAGTTAAAACTGATGAGCTCGAATGGTCGATAATTCGATGTAAATACGCGGTAGCGCGGAAGCGTCGATGAATGTGTCTGCGGATGTGTCTGAATGCTCGGTTCGCTTCCTGATGCGCTCTCGTGGCGCATCAATTTTCGTCACGTCGGCAGACGGTGGCCGCAGGAGATACGACCTGCCGACTTTTACGACACGCTCTGCCACGATCTAATGGAGATACGGTTTTGTTTCCTTGTTACAGAAGTGGAAAGGAGTGTAGGCACCGCAGCACCGGGGGCGGCGGCTGCAGCTGCAGGGGGCTCTCGGGGGTTGTCACCCTCTCCCGCCCCCTCGTCACCGTCGACCCCCGTAACGACTAGCAGCCCCACTGCCTCCGTCTCCTCGCCGTCGTCTTCACCTTCACCCTCTACTTCAGCTTCCGTCCTCGTCGCGGGACTCGATAAATCAGTGCTTCAGGTAAGCTCGCTTACTTATTGCAGGTAGGACGCGTGCGCCACGACGCTAAGCATTCTGTATGTGGAGGCTACACACGCCGAAAATAAAAACTTGTTAAGAGATATTTTTTTTGTAACGTTTCAAGTTCTACATATGGAATTTACTTTTGCGAAGGAAAGGAAATAAAGGGGATAAAATAAAGAGAATTCGTGATATATGATACAAACTGATATAAAAAAAGTTCGATGGAAACAGATAATAATTAACGATTGGTTAAACTTTGTATTCTTTGTCGGGAGATATCACACTTTGATCATTCCGGTAATTTCCACGAGATGGGAGTGTTCTAAGCGAAAAGAGCGAACGTTTCGCAAAAAAAAAATCCTACTCCTGCCCGGACTCGATTTATTTCACTTCTTTCGAAACGAATTGTCTTGAAATGAGTAAATCGAAATGAGTCGTCTTAAATCGCGTTTCGTGAGAAATCTTTTACGTTAGGCGCAACATGGCCGAGACTCGCGTAAAATTTGGCCGTTTTCTCGCGTCTCCGAAAATGGCGGAATTACGATAATGGGAAGAGTCTGTCTGTCCTCAGGCATCTCTGCTAATTAAAGCGCGAGCACGAAGAGCTCGACTGACGAGAATATGGCAACGCAACGCGCGTTCTTGGAAGTCCGACACTAAGGGTCTCGCATGTTCCCAACTAGGGAACTAGAAAAAAACAAGAAAAAAATCAAAAAAAAAAAAACAAAAAAAAAAAAACTGTCGGCGGAAAATACGTTAAAAGATCTCGCATGTGGGAAAAGTCGCGTATTTTTCGCGAAACTCGAGCTCACTCGGCAGTTGGAAAAATAATTCAATTTGTGTTTTTTGTGTGCGTATCGTTGGAGCGCTGACTCGGATTTACTCTCATATTTTATTAATTTTGAAAGATTGCAATGATAAATATCACAAACGTAACGCGTGGTAACTTACATCATATGTTTAATTACACTGTGGTTTTTGAATTTTAACGAGTGGGATAATTGAAACAAATATATATGTTGGCGCTTTGTGGAAAGAATGGGAAAGGAGAAATGTGAAGAGTGTGTGGCTTAAGAGAAAAAAGCCTATTATCTCTCTGATGGAAAAACGTTCTCTTTGTAAACGTAAATTAAAACGAGTAAATTAAAACGCGATGTTGCAGAGATTGCGTTGAACGCACGAGTGTATTGCAGTGTGTTCTGTTCTGGGTGCACGTCAGTATTATAGCATGTTTCTCACAAGGGTGAGGAGTCTTAACTTGATTATCAAGGTGTCGACTAGATTGGATCCGCTTTCCACAATTAATATTCAGAGCGACGTATACCCGGTCGACATTTCTAATAAAGCGTACATGTCTCTTTTTATCATCAATAGTCACGTTTGTGATATACATACGTGTACAATTAACAAATGTAAAATTTAATAAAACAATATGTAATTATATATATATATATATAATACATTTGTATATAATTATATATTTAACTATAATTATAAAAATACATGGTATTTTTATAATTATAAAATATATATATGTTTATACTTTTGAAAGATATTTAAATTGATATTAAAAATGAGACGTAAAAATAAATGTGTTTGCTGCACAAAGATCAATAATAAATTCTTGCACTGAAAAACTTTCACGTGAATTAATCTATTAAAAGTTAATTTTACTCGCGCTTTTGCTGCGCTTTCGCTTACATGCTGGCTTTTACGAAGCGGCAACAAACTTTGTTACCGCTGTCCTCTTCTCTCTCTCTTTTTCTCTCTCTGAAACACGCTTCGTCATAAATTACATGTAAATCTGTGGCGAAGCTGCGAGAATACGGAAATAGGGGAGATGTGTATTCTTTTTTTTTTTTTTTTTTTTAGTAGGCGGATGTCAAACCGTCACGGAATAATCGGACGGCGCTTCGTGCGTGACATTTTAAACATCGCGGATAACAAAAGTTTTCCCCAAGGCTATTATAAGGACTCTGTCCTTTTCGATAACCTTATTTCTGTCGTTTTATTTGTCACAGGCTTGCAATAAAAGAACTTTTTTGTTTTTTTTTTCTTTTATTTTTTATCACATATTTGATCGCGTTCTACTTATCATTTTATGTGCACTGATTACCATAACTAATTAAATTCACGTAAAGTTCTTGCAAGTTGTTTTTACATTTTTACGTTTATTTCGTATTACTTAGTTTTTTTCTTATTTTTCGTAATTTATTTCACGAATATCGTCCGATAATATTTCTGAAATTACCGACGAATTCCGACGAATCTTTTGCACGAGCGACGAGCGAAGGATCTGCAAGCTGCACAATAACAGCCGCGCCAGATCTCGAAGAGAGTCATCGTCGGAATTGCAAAGATGGAGTCTTCGGGGCTTGCTTATATTGTTGATGCAGCATTGGCAATAACTTCTTATCGCGTCAGCACGCTCGGCGAGATCTCGATTTCGATTTTTATAGAACTCGCGCTCTCCCCGATCAATCTGATTTCGACGGCAATTTTCGAAAGAAATATGATCCCGACTGGGGATGCTTCGCGATTGGTGACGGTTATCAAGGACAGGGAATTAAATTTGTGTGACGTTGCGGACAACAGTGAAGGGAAGGAGCGAACGTTCATGCGGGCGTGTAACTCGGTCAATTTTATCCAATTATCGCGCCGGTTTCTCTCTCTCTCTCTCTCCCTTCACGCCATCTTTGATACGTCATTCGCTCGTTGTACTTGAGCCGCGGTTCTTACATTACGACGTAACCCGAAGAGCACGCAAAATTCACTCAGCCGGTTCTACTGGACTATAATAGAAATATGATAAAATAAATGAAGTCGAAATCTCGCGCGTCTTTTATATTCGCCTCGGATGTTCCCTTCGCGATTCCGTCGATCCGGCGGAGCGGAAACTTATTGTCTTTTATAGCATGAAAATTTAATTTAAAGACGGCACTTGGTCGACGCGATAAGTTTAATTCGGTTTCGGCAGACACGGTAACCATGTCGGTCTACGTGATCAGCGTTTTACGCGGGGATGTTAATATCTCCCGGATTCGTCGAAGAATATCTTCCCGACTCGCGTTACGTCTCTTCCTTATATCCTGCGGCTCCTCCTTCGAAATTCGAGTAGTATATACCCTTCCTCCGTTACGGCACACGATGGTGGTTAACGAAGCGTATCTTCCTCTTCCTATTCGTTGCGTTCTTTTTTTGTTTTTGTGTTTTTATTATCGGAGATAGAATGATGAAAGTTAATCATCTCTCTTTTGGAGAGGCGGCTCTTTTTGATATATAAAGTACATTTGTATTAAAACATGGATTATAAAAACGCGCACATCGTTATCGAGCAGATTGTTACGGTTACGCGTGTTACGTAATCTCTAGTTATTTCTCTCTTGCGGTCCGAGTTGGTGATTTTTTCAAGCATGCTTTTTTCTTTGATCACTTTTTCTGACTCTGAGCTATCACGTTTATACTTGGCGGGATGTGTCTTTTGCGCGCGTAGAAACATTGAACGTTACGAGTTTCTCTCTGTTACATCTACATGTAACATTTCTCGAGTTCTTTCTAAAAGCACTGTAATCTTTGATCTTGCACGTTTCGCTTCCGTAGGTACTAAGACAAATCGGGGACATGTATACATTTGCGTTGTTAACAACGACTTTTGCTTTGTAATTTCAAAAATAATTTTAGTTCGATCTTACACACGGTAGTTTGATCTTACACTTAAGTTAAACGACGTCGTGTGTGCAAAAGATGTAAATATTTTTTTTTTTTTTTTTCGGCAATATGTAATATCTCCGCCTATTGTTCGGATAACTTTTTAGCAACGTCTCGGTCAACATTGCACAGACTCCGGTACGCTTTTCCTATTTGCCGAGTCAACAGTCAGACTCGAGCCAGTCTAACGCCATAACAGCTATCTCCCTGCTTCCATTTCCGGCTATGCTGTCGCAATGACAAGTATTGTGCTGTTTGCATAAAGCGATGAGAGGCCTCGAGGTAACGAGACTCGAGCAGGAACCAAGTTGCCAATGAAATTCTATTTCGCCTCATGATGGGGCAGACCACATTTCATGAACGCGCGCATTGATTGAGACATCATGACATTCGTTCTCCTTCCCAAAATATCGCGTTTAGAATTAATTCGGTGAAAAATTTTACTATTTTATAGTAACATATTTATCTCATTAGTAGAGATGCAAGACGTTCAATTCTTCTTGATCGTTTGTATTTAGTTTTTTTTTTTCAAGTAACAACAATAAGTGAAGTAAAAATAAATTGACATTATATTTGATTTTGTAACAACGTAAAAAACTACGTTGGTTTGTGGTTCTGTTGTTCGGAAAATGCGAGATATTTCATCATTTCCATGAACTCGACACACAGTTGAAAGTCAATGTTGGCAAGAAAAAGCTTTGTATTCAGCGATGCGAATTTTCGTCGTGTGTGTAAACAAGTTGCATATTTGTGAAACTTCTGCTGACCACAATTCTCTCTCGTGTGTGGTTTCACATACCAAATTCCCGCGTTCACATTTCCGTGGCATTTCAATAATTTTGTACCGCGTCTCTTTGTGGTATTTGGCTTATTAGATTCTTGGTCGTTCTTGCGACGAGATACGTACGAAGCTAGTTTGCATGAATTCTGGATAAAATGCTGAGATAGCAAACATTGTTTTCTCTCCATCGTGACGTATCTGCAGTTTAAAGTGATTAATGATACAAGAATTCTTTCCTTGTTTCTCTTGTATATTTTTCATAATTAAATTAGTTTCAAACTAATTATCGGAAAGTTCATATCTTGGATCATTGCGAGTTTGCAAAGCATACAAAAGTCTTTTTTTCACGCTACGTAACTTTTTGAGAAATAAATTATTAACCAAGTGTCGCGCAGGTTTTTTTTCCACTAACTATACTCTTAAGAACGATATTTTACTCCCGTTTTAACAAAAGTTTGATAACAATTAATGTCAATGGAAAATATACAATTTAATAAAGGAAAATTGTGTTTAGTTTGCGCACACCGAGCAGTAATAACAAAAGCCTCTTTCGATTGAAAGGAACGATAAAATGGAGACGGAACAGCTTGTCCAATGAACCGTTTGATGCATCAGAAAGTCGTAGGGCGACAATCGAGAAACTTCGTGCAAAGTGCACCTGCGCCAACTTTTCACTGTTTACTGTCGTTCTGGGACAGCACCGTCGGGGATCGCTTCTCAGCGAAGAATTTTCCTGGAGGGCTAAACGTGGAGAAGACGTGAACTTTCGCGCAGTCTAATAACCTTTGCTTTTAGATATGTCTCGTGGCTATTGAACCAAAAAATAGTCGTGAACTACCTTAGACGAATAGTGTTTTTTGAGGCAACACTCGCGACGATACGATTAAAGTTCGCTGTGCTCTCTCGTCTATCGTACTGAAAATAAGGGACAGGTCGCGTCGCGCACACCGCTCGATCGTTGCCAAGCATCGTCAACGCAGTTGATTTCCGAAGGGAGGTTGTATACGCCCTAACGCGTCTTTTTTTATTACTCTGCTACTAAAACCGGTCGGTCGTTAAACTCTTGAAGCGAAATTCTCAGTTTCGGTGTAACGAATATATTCTTTTTTTACGCGCGGAAACACAGACGAGTTACGCGATAAAAAAATTGTATAATAACGGAACAAATAAATTTGTTAACGTTTTATAACGTTTTATAAAAAGCGTAAAACTTTTGCGAGTCGATGGTGAAAATTTGATTTGAAAAAAAGTATATTGTAAATTTTTTTTGAATCCACTTGCATCGCCAATCTCTCGAAGAATGAAACGAGTACGCGCAAGTTACGAATCTCGGGTGCACTCGACGACGAGCTCACATTTTAAAGGCGGGAAAATAACGCGAGGGATATATGATCATTCATCGACAACAGGCACTTAATCAAGCCTGCTTCGAGTCGGACAAGGGTGGGTGAAAGGCGGAACGAGCTCAGGAGCTTAGGACTAGGTGGCAGACTCCTGGGGGGGTTGCCGGACGGAGCGGGACCTTAATTTCCTGTAGCACTACGGTTTATCTCTTCCGCGATTTATCGACTCCCACGAAAGTTCCACGTTTGCGATCTGGGGAAACCCTCTCGTCGAAGTGCTATAGTTCGGGTTTCTTGTCTGCTCGCTGTTGCGCGTCCCGCGATCGATCAGCCCGGCGTTGGGCCGAAAATATCGGAGGGTTCTGTTCTTTTTTGCGATATGTTGTTTGCCGTTAAACCGTTTGGTCCGGGCGCCGCGATCTTTTGAAGTGTTTCAACTGCGGGATTCGACGCACAACACAAACGGGCTACGTTGAAATCGCCAGAGGAGATATTTCTGGTATCTAGCGAAGCGTTGCGCGGTCTTTTAAATGTGTTATTGGCTTTACAACTCTCGTAGTTCCATTGGGGAATGCGAAATTACGCAACTCGTCTTGATATTTAATTAAACGCGCCAATGGATTCCATTTACCAGAAAAAACTGTTAGCCGTAATGACTGTTGGAAAATGCAAATTCGCAACAGAATCGAGCGCTTGCGCTCGTGATATTCAATAGCGGCTTGATTCATTTAGGGAGTAATTACTAATTCGTAGACGTTATCGCGTGAGAATCAACTATTCTCCTTTGAAGGAGAGTTAGTTGTGCGACACGACATTGCTCGCGTCTTTTAATAAAGGATAAAAGCTTTTTTCTTCAATAAAAAAAGCCCCGAGGATTATCGTGAGATACAACATTTATTTTTGAGGTGCGACATGCAAAAGTTGTGTATATTTTTAGTCTTTAGTTCGAACTCAACTAAGAGTCTTAATGGGGATATCGAGGTACGAGGTAAATCGAAGCCGGCCACTTACGAACGGACACTCCCCCTGCTAATTTCCGCCAGCAAATATTCCAATTCCGGTCTCGCGTCCTCCCCTTCTCGACAACATACGGCTCTTTTCCATCTCATTTAAACCACTTTCGAACGATGGAGACATTTCCTGCACATTTGCGAAGGAACACGAGTTAATTGCCAGGACTAATTCGTGATTAATATCTATCAAGAGAGAGAGAGAGATTACTTTTGCGAAATATCAAATGAAAATCTATGTCGACGCTCGCAGAATCTTGCAAATATTTCAGATTGCAGTTGTGTATTATATGTCACACTATAATTCACGTTTTTTTGATTTATAAACAGTGTATCGTTTGATGAATGTGATATATATTATTTATAATTTTTTTTTATTACTTTTTTTTTTGTTGCAGATACGTGACTGGCTTACGGTCGAAGAAGAGATGTTGCGACAACAATCCGTAGTCGTCGGCGATGTCGACGAAATCATCCATCTTCTTGACAAACAGAAGGTAAGTCACTTGTCATTTTTCATATTTTTTTTTTAAATTTTTTACATTTTGAAATTATCTGAAAGTTAACAAGAAAATTACTTGATTCGTAAAAAAATTTGCTTTCATTACGTACTACACTTTGATGAAAAACAGCCGTAAATGTAAAGGTTTTTGATCGCGCTACGGCTAGATTGGTAGAACGAACGTTAGCATGCCTTTGAAGTTTATCGCAATTCTCTGTAGCAAGCTATAAAAGCTACTACTTTCGAGCTGCCTCATTTGTGCTTGCGTAGCATTATTGGAAGCACGCCTGTCGTTTTTTTTTCCCTTTTTTCCCTTCTTTGTTACATTTCAACAACGACGCCAAGTAGTCACGAAATCGGAATCATAGACATTATATTTGCTGTTTCTAGTTTATTCATGAAGCTGACTTGCATTTAATTATCAATTGTCGATCTTTCCAACGAGGTGGCGGCGAAACTTTATTGTGTGTATTTATTTCGTTTGTTCTTATTTTTCGAACATATGACGAGTGAGAGCGAGTGGTAAAACCAGCAAGGAGAGAGCTAAAAGCTCCAGTGTCGGTAAGCTCGCGATCTGTCGTGCTTCAGTATGCAGTCGATACTGTTCGACCCTCGGGGTTTGATTCGGGAGCGCTCGCTGAAGGGGTAAATGCTCGCCCATCTTTTTCGCAGATCTGGTCTACCAGAGCGCAATACCATGAGCGGAAAAGTTATCAGCTGAAGGTGATAAAGAAGGGGAAAAGGCGAAGGTGCGGCCGCGAGAAAGCGCGAAGCCGGCTACGAGTTTTCAGATCACAAAGGTAGGGGTGTGTTGGGTGACTGACCGGGAAAACCCTGACATTGGCATTGGCATTAAGAGTCCGACGAACGTTGCCACGCCTTCCTTTGTGCGTCGACGTCGTGCTGCGCGTTATTCCGCCATGGTTGTTAATTGCAGTGGACTTAATGGATCGATATCCCAAACTGCGAGCGCGACGCGAAATTTCGCTTTGTCCGATCGGCGTAACAAAGTTAGAAGTAAATTAATCAGAACGGGGGTAATATTATTTGTTTAATTAGTGCACATTGTGTGTGCGTTATAATTGCCGCAACCGTTATTTTCTCACAATGTGGCGAATGTAACATTACATCCGAATCGTGGAAAAACAAACGTTGCACATAACGATGGCGCGAGTTTTTCGTCGTAAAAAGTTGCGCGCCACATCGAGAGATGTTTCTACGTTCTTTCACCTCGAATATGCATATCTGGTCCTTCCTCTCTATCTATCCTCTCGCGGCGGTTTTTTTTTTTTTTTTTTTTCCTATGAAAAACTTTACCACGGAAATAATACGAACGTTTACCGTAAATTTTCCCGGGCCAAGGCACCCGAGAGTACATTATAGCACGTCCCTTCATTCCCCTCGTCTTTGTGCATTATGTCTGGGAAACTTACAACGTCAGCTTCGAGGAAACTGGCATTTTCCGAGCCGCATTCTTCCGCGCGCGAACGCAAGAGTCTCATTACAAATTTCAGAGACTCTCATATTCCAACACTCTGCCATATTTAAATCCGCGCCAAGTATTTTCGCTCGCGATTTAACTTCGAAAAGCGTGGTAATTTTGTCTTACGACAGCCAATTTTTTTGTTTTAATGATTTGAGACTTGATTTTAGATATGTTTTATTAAAAAAAAGAAAAAAAAGAGATAATAAAAGTCATTAATTTCGATGTGGCAGCAATTGTTTGCGGAAAAATTAATTTTACGCCCGATAATACAAATGCTGCGGGAAAAAAAATAGTCGATATATGTATATCGTTTCGATTCAAAAACACAAAATTGAAAAAATATTGATTTTTCGCGGAGATATTCGATTTCTTAAAGTCGTGTGAGTCTCACAGACCCTGTCTGATTCGTAAGTCATTTTTGAGGCCTATCCGCGAATTAAAATATATATATAAAAGATATATGTATATATAGAAAATATATAAATATGTATATATATATATATATACATATGATTTTTCTTTTCAAACAGGAATTTCTCTCTATACGAACGGCGGAACTGAAGTCATATTTTTTTTCTTGCACCTACGCCGCGCGCCAAACGAATGTTGTGAATAGGACAAATGGTACACTTGATTGATCATTGACATCGTGCTCTCTGCCAAATGACGAATCATACGGTTGTCTTATCCGTAAAACGGATATTTGAAATTTCGGGGGAAATGCGTTTTGGGGGAGAGTGACCGAAAACAATAGGTTTGTTACGGCAGCGTTGTTATTGATTTCCGATTGAAAGAGGAAACTGAGGAAGAGATATTTTGACGCGCCGAAGGCGCAGAGATAACGCATAGACAGAGATTTCGCGCATTGTGGATTTTGTACGTGGCGTAAGAGTTTGTTCTGCTTACAAAAATCGCGGCGAAATTGTGAGTAAATTAAAGGAGACTAATTATGGAATATGCGCGTTCGAAAAGATTCTGCAGTTTCTGTGATATCCAGCCACGTTAAAGCGTGGCTCTCTTCGAATCATATTACAATTATACTCGACGTAATTGTCACAGCACATTTTGTCCTGTTCTATCTCTCTCTCTCTCTCTCTCTCTCTCTCTCTCTCTCTCTCTCTCTCTCTCTCTCTCTCTTTCTGTCTTTTTCTCTGTCGAGCTTACTTAAGCTCGCTCCGTTGTTAACATTACACAACTCATTGTCGTCACCTGCTACGTAACAGGATTCGCTCTACAAAGCCCAATTACCAAGATCCAGGTTGTTCGTTAACGTAAAACGTAACTTTTCAGTCACTCGAATATTTAAACAACTAAATCTTTTTACGAGAGATACAAAATTAACAAGAACGTGTATGTGAAATGTGAACGAGACGTGTGACGCGTATGTGAGTGAGATGCGTTATAAATATTAATTAGTTTTATGTTAAACCGGGGTTCTCTCCGTTAATATAATAATTTATATATTTTATGTTAGTTATTATACATTTGTTATTGATTTTTACATACATATCTCAATTAAACCGATATTAAAAGCGGACTTGTGTGTGTTACAAGCCTATATGGTATCTGCGAACATCTGCAAAGTGTTATTACCAGATTATTATCTCGTTATCTGATTTTCTCGCAAAAGGAATCTTCTCGGTTCGCGTAAAAGAAGGGTTGTAATCACCATCGTGGCAATGATATCCGCACTAGTCGCGTGAGCCGCTCTTTCTCGCCGATTGTACCGCAAGCTTGTTCGCTTTGCGTTGTGCACGTTTATCGTACAAGCTATCGCATAACCCATTCTCTTCGTCTCTCGGACGACGTCCTTCACACACCGGGTGCAATAAACGTCCGCCCTATTATTTCCTCCGTTCCGGCTTTGTTGCCGGCGTCTGATAACTCCAGCGCAACCATCTCATCGCGACTCCAAACACTCCCACCTCCTCGTCCAAAGGATTTCAGGGTTGCACTCCTTATACCGTGGAGGACTTGCCGAGTAATAATGCCAGGGGAGAGCGCCTGTAGTTATGAAGAACCTTCCACGATCTCGCAATTTCCCGGTTACGCCGGTATCCGGTGAATAGCTGTCCTCATTCCATAACGCGCGTGCGAGCTCAGAGTTTGTATATGTGGCTGGTATATATGAGCGCTGACGTACGGAGAGTGTCGCGGATTTTCCAAGCGAAAATTGAAATTCGTCGTCTTCTCGTCTCGGGGTTTCTATCGGTACACAGATCTTCGGAGAAAATCGCGATCCATTTTCGCGAAGCCCAATCGTCGCCAGTGACGTTATCGGATTTAGTCAAAACGATGAAAAAAAAAAAAAAATCGACAAAGCGCATTTAGAAAAACTAAACTGCTTTATTTCTTTTTCGCTAATTGTTTAACAAAAGTTTTCTCACACATTGATTTCATCGTATTTTTGATTTTGGGAAATTTTTTTACCTCACTGTAGACTTTTGAAGTTTTGGAGACGAGAGAAAGTAGTACGATAACCAATTATACCGAGTTTCGACGAGAAGTTTCTTTCCGCGTCGCTGAGCGCTATAATTATTTCTGTAATTTATATCAAAAGACCGCGCGATACTCTCGCGCGCGCAACTTGTACAACTTTTATCTATCCAACATTCGGCGCACTCGAGGAAACGTCGGACTTTGACAATGAATTCATGATGAAAACTCGCAGATATCTTGTACATTTTCATAATTTTGTATTTAGCAGTAATTTTTTTTCTCTCTCTCTCTTTCTCTCTCTTTACGATAACTTATCGTCATTTCAAGTAATTTGTTTTTTCTTTCACTTTGTCTTTCTTTACTGATAATTCATCGTCATCGTCATTTTCAAGAGAATCCAAAAAAAAAAGTTTTGCTGTTTGACTTTGAAGTTGTTTGCATGATACTTGGCTCAACGCGGTAGTGTTGTAATATACCTAGATGATTTTTGCATGACTGAATGCACTTACATTATGTGTATTTATTCGTGGAAAGTAATGACTGTGTGTGACGTCTTCTTTCAACCATTTTCAGCTTGACGTTTTTTTTTTTTTTTTTTTTTTTTTTTTTTTTACGTGTCGATTTCAGCTTTCTTCAGTTTCGACACGATGCGATTTTTTTTTTTTTTTGATCCTCTCTGGTCTGTACGACTCTGAGAGGAAGAAAGACTTGCCGCTGCTTTTATGTCACTCGCGTAGTCGGTCGACACGTACTTCGGTTTAATGGCAAATGCGTTTGTGACGTACATCGTACATCTTCATATACGTGAGGGTTTTTTCGTTACATTTGTCGTGATGTGTCACAATTACGCATTTGAAAAAAACAAGACTGTTATTAGTATAAAACACTCGGTTTTACAATTTAACTTGCGTAGTACCTGGACGAGAGACACAATTAAACAGTTTAGTCACAAGCAATGTATAATTGACTTGACACGCGGTTTATTTCTCGTATGTTATTATGCTGCCATCATGTTGGATAATTGTGGAATTTGAAATTGGCACAACTGCTGTCGCGTGAAAATAATTAAAATTTGAAAATATTGGTTTTTGTGTTTTGCCTTATGAATTGCAGAAACATTTTGATCGTGTAAAACTGCTTAAGTATATATCTGATGAAATTTCATCCGGTATTGGTCGCAAAGCTTACCCGCTTTACTTTTGCTTTCTTTGCGTACTTATTATTTTTTCCATTTCACCTCCGTTTCCACTTCTTGCATCTTTCATTCGTATGCCCGCGGGCGACGGAAAATGCAATCATGAAACTCGACGCGATGCGACGTAGCGCTGGGGAAAATATGTTCGCGGTTGATAAGCATGACTGTACGAGTTGCTGAGCTTTTCTCGCGAGATTTTCAATACTTTTAAGCGAACCTCTATCTACGACTTGCACGAGAGTATTCCAAGCCATTCGTGTTGGCACGATTATTCTCTCTTCTGAACAAATAATCGTTTTTTTTTTTTTTTGGTTTTTATTTTATAAAAACATGCAACTTACGCTTATGATATTTTACGGGATTTAAAACAATATTACTATATGTAATATCAAACATAAAGCTTTCAATCTCATATTATAATTACTTGTAGATATCAATATTAGCTAAAAACTATACAATCTCTCGAGATCTGTACAGATATAAACAATTTTTCTATTTATGTGCATACATGCCGACGTTTAACAATTTTAAATATTATGGTAAAATGCTGTGTGTGTGTGTAGCAAGATAGTTGTAAATTGACACAATAATGACAGAAAATCGTTTTATAAAAACGTTTTATATTAATCAAGAGAGAGAGAGAAAAAGAGTAAAAAAGTAATAAAGGTTTTTATAAAATAGAATTGTCGATGGAAGTTCAGAAAAGGGATGTGTTTTAGTGGTTATTCGGTAGAGAGTATTTTTCGCGTGCGCAACGCGCATCTTCTTTGTCGATCCGTGTTCCATGGGATTAGATATAATGGCAGCGACGGGTTGAAACCCACGGTTTGCAGTTTTATCTACTTCAAAACTTGGTCTCGAAATTGCGATTTTTATGCTTTCATTTCGATTTTTTTTGAAAAATATCGCGAAATGTTACAATATAATCTTCTCGTTTTCTCTGCAATATTTTGAACACACACGTCTATTTTCAGTCGAATATTTCTTCCAAAATCCATTATAGTTTCCATTTATAATTATAGTTTCAATAAATGTTTCGACTTAAGTGGTTTGACGAAACAGAACTTCTTAACTAATAAACGAGATAATTGATAGAAACCCTCTGTGTGATTTATATCATACGAACCGCTCGCGCTTGTGCTTTAAATTTTGTACAGTTCGCAGCGCTCGCTAAACGGGCACGCTCCACCCGAATTTTGCCCTCTATAGGCTTCGTATCCCATGGGATACGGAGAGATATATAACGTTTCCCTAGTTACCAAGGGTTACCCATGAAGTACCGTCAGATGTTGAATTCAGTTTGACGTCGCGCTTCCATCGACGTACACGCGTACGTCGAAAATCATGTAACGGCGTCGTCGGGAGGTTATTTATTAATTATCGTCGACACGTGCACACGATCGCACGTCGACGCGATTGCGTACGTAAACGCGCATTTCTCGCTACCGCTCTCGGTTGCACTTTTTTGTATTCCGAACGTTTTCGAAAACGGTAAACGATTTTCAGTGTCAACTCGCAGCTCTCGGCGCGCGCGCGCGCGCGCGCGTGTGTGTGTGTGTGTGTGTGTTGTTTACGCACGTAGTTATTTAGCCAGTGCACAGCGAATAATAAATATTTGGCTTGCTAACGAATGGGAAGTTGATTATCTGAAAATTTGAATATTCGTATATTTATAGGTTCTCGTGAGATGTGCCGTCGCGCGATACGGGATTACAATTAGTTAGAATTTCAGCGAAATAAAACTCATATATATATATATACATATATATGTATCAGTTATCGATTCGCACATTTTTCGACAATGAAATTGAACGAAGTTCTGAATTTGGCGGATCATAATATCGCGCGCATATCTTCGTATAGTTGTTTATAGTTTTTGCATCTTTAAAAAAAAAAGAACCGGATTGATCTTATTGCATTTACTCCGTTTATTTTATCTCTATCGGATTTATTTATGAATTTATCGTGCTTGCGTTCGCACAAGCAAACTAAACTTGTGGTTTACGATGCAAATCTCATGAATAATTTCTCCCTCCTCGCTCTTTCATTTATGTAACGATTTAAAATCCAACTCTTTGTTGTTTCCAAACACACGATTCTATTGTGCTTAATTGAATGCGCTTGTTGCCGATATTCAAGACTTGTTATCGCACATGGAATCGATAATGCAATTTTGACGAAAGAGCTTGGAATGAAAATTAGGGGTGCAGCTGGCGAAATAGCAAATGAAACGAAAATCGATACAGTATATCCAGCTTTCCCTCTGTCTCTTTCTCACGTCTCCCTCTTCGTCGCGGCGAAAACCCGGGCGTCACTGGACGAATATCGAATAGGAAAACGAGGAACTGGATTTGTCCGTTCGAACTCTGCGGTTGGTATAAACTAAAGCGTTTTATTGGAGCTCTGAGTGTGAGATGTTTCAATATAAAAGGCACATTTTTTTTTACTTCGGTTTTAACAAAATTTGCTTTCAATGTTATTAAATTAAGACACGTGAAATATAAAAAAGAAGATGATATAATATGGTTCTCTATTTATAATGTGTTTTGTACAACTTGTATCTTGTATAATAATCGATAGTTTGTAACAAAAACACTTAAATTTATATAAATATATAATATAAAGATTATTATTAAATAAATATATATATATTATATATTTATAAACACACACAATGTATATTATAAATATATATTATTAACAAATATATGTATATTTGTTAATATTAATATATTGTTGAGATAATAGTTTAAATAGTTAAGAACAACAAGGATGTGTGTGTTAATTAAATAAAGTCTATCTTGAAAATATATTTACAAAATCTCTAAAGTAAAAATGCGTTGTAACATAACTGTTGTCTTTTGGCTTGTTAGCCAAACATGACACTGCGTAACGTCGGACATTTAAATTACTTATTCCCTAAGTAATCACTAGAATTCATTATTTAATAACAGACATAAACGGGGTCATATTATCTTATACGGAGACCATATTATCACCTTCTTCTTCGTGTTATTTAAGCCGTAAAGTATATTCGTAAACATTTTTACACATTTCTTTACATAATAAAATAACAGTTGCAAAATACATACGTTGGAAAAAACTACTATCGCGTTATGCGCGAGAGAAATATTATTTATTAAATTATCGAGAAATATTATTAAAATATTGATCTCCTCAAGAAGTGGTTCGTTATTGAAACGTTTCTCGTCTTTGATACAAAACATCTATCATAATATTGTGCATGTGACAGCTACCACGAGATCCATAATTACATTTTCTTTACACTTCGTGTAAATACGAAATTCTTTATCGATTTGACGTCAGACAAGATATGCCGTGGTATTTTAAATATATCGAAGAAGTTCAAACGACTAGGTTTCAAAGAGCGAAAACTGATCGTTACGAGAGTCTCGAGTCGTAAAAATAAATATTTGTACGATATCTCGTACAGGAAAACGACATCATTAAAGATTTACAGTATATATAAATATCTTTTACCTCGCGTCCAATAACGTCGGTCGGAGTTTTTTTGCGCTTTTCTGCACGCTGACGGCAACATCCGATTTCGAAGTTTATATGTACGCGTTTTTCGAAAATCTTTTTATTACGATGAAATTGAATCTTTTGCGCGCTCTAACACTGTCTCGAACGTGAGTTTCATGTTTTGACATTGTGGGTAGCCGCCTGTACTCGCGCATTATACGTCACATATAATGCGAATACCGGGGGCCGTGCGCTGGCCGATATGAGCCGACAGTTTGACACACGAAGATTTGACATCCTGTCTCTGTTGATATCTTGATGTTTGACCGGAGGAATTTAATTTTCGTTATAACATTCTTTTATTTCTTTTTTTAAATTCCATCCCGGTTGTTGTCGTTTACTATGGAAAAGAAAAAAAACATTAAAAAGAACGCGCGTGTTAGCGTTTTTACGTGATTACGAAAGATGTATTATCTCGATCGAGCAATTGGATCTTTGTGTAGCTTGTGTACACGATATTCTCTGCAAAAAGAAAGGTTTTTCTTTGAGGATTAAATTTGTAAGCTTTCTTGCTTTTAACGTTATTAAAAATTGATGTTTCATAGCGACCGATATATACGCCGCACGGAAGCTTCATGCAAGATGACGAACTGTGCAGCTTTTTTATGTTATTTTATTTTATTTTTTTTTCTTTTTACGTTGCATGATGCGTATAGGCGATTGCGATAACATAGTGATGGATTACACGGGAAATTTATTTCACGGTATGGAAAGTGGAAAATACTCTAGACGCGGAAATATTGACGCGAAGTTTATGCGAGAACAACGTGCTCTATTATTAAAAAATACATCGGATTATAGATTGCTCGTAAAAACCCATCATCTGTTATATGAAATAAATACGTGTGACAGATATAAAATTTTCACCGGGGGAAGCTCGCAATTGAAATTTGATATGAAAAAAAAAAAAAAAAAAACGCGGATGGCATTTGTTTTAATTCCGACGTGTGTGTGTATGGCGCAGCTGCAAATACTTATCGTGTTAAATTTTCAATCAATTTGTCCAAAAGAACTCAGAATTACCGGCAAATTTTATGTCGCGTGAAAACGTACAGACGCGTTTCGGTTAATCCAGGTCGCATGTGAGTTTTTTTTTTTTTTTTTTTTACACGAGAGCTGTTCCGGTTTAACGGACGGTGGCGGGAGCAGTTAAAGTGCGAACGCGAGTTTCTCGCTCGCGAAATCGGACAGAATCATCGGCATTGCACCCTCGTTCGATCCGGCTAGATACACCAGGCGGTAAAGTGACCGTATCTCTCTCAGCAAAGGATAAAAAAAGAACTTGTCAAAGTTTGGGTGCGCGCGCGCCACGCAAAGTGTAAAAGACTCTGTGCGATGGATCGGAAGGAGTCGCAGCAGACCGGCACGTCCTCGGCCGCGTCCTCGTCCATGTACACCGGCACCTTGCAGCTTCGCTTTAACGTAAGTGAATAAAAAGGAGCAGAGCGCACGGGATGGCTCTTTGAAGTCGGAGAGAAGCTTTACGCGGCGACTATTCACCTAGAACACAGTTAATATCTAAAATTGACCACGTTTCGGTCTCTCGTTTGTTTTCCCTTTTAGATTCTTCGGTCGGTATTTCACGCCAGAATTAAAAATTGCAACAAACAAAGTGTGTGTGACATGACAGTGTGATATTTAATCTTTTGTATTTGAAAATACGATCAATACGTGCCGATGGCAACAGCAATTATCTGCAATAAACTTGCAATTGAATTTTTTGTTTGTTTTTATAAATTAAATTTTGGCATGCGTTTAGTATAGATATTTTATAAATTAGATTAGGCGTGTTGGTTTTGTATAAAATTCTATCATATTGCATCGCACAGGGTGAATAACAAAAACATCAAAATTTGTCACCCTTAGCGAAGAAATTTCACGTAAAATATGTCGACGATATATCGAAATCGGAGGCTCGTGAATAAAGACGCCCGTTGCCTTTGGCATTGATACACTATTCCGAGGTGTATCCGGAGTTTGGTTGTGTTCGATAATTTTGTATACCCTCGCTTTGTTCACGTCGACGATGTCAATAACGATGTCGTTTGAGAAAAATGCTCGAATTTTTTTTTCCTATGTATCGTCACTGCGCGGGAGAGGAGGACAAGACGCTCGCGCGCTTTGAGCGAGAGAAAAAGCAATTTGCGATTCTCGCGGAAATATTTCATACTAAAAACCGCGAACGAGACGACGTGCAGCATCGAGGATAAGCATGCGAAGGAAACGATAGTACAGTGAAATTTTTCGTTGGCCGCTCGTAAGTCAGCTCGGCGAGACACGCTCTGTTGTGCAATCATTTCTCTTTTCTCAGCTTTTCTATCTATCTATCTCTTTCTTTTCTTTTTCTCTGTTCAGCATCTTTTTAGTTTTCTCCAGAGAGGGTTTCTGTGCCACGACGTCGCCGTTCAATGTCTTGCTTCGCCTTGTCCGTATTATATAACTCGACTTTTTTTTGCACTTACTCATGTTTCTTGCAGTCACGATTTTTCAGTTCTCGAAGCGCGCGAGCTACGAATCTTGTCCTTACGTATGCATGCCTTCGACGATTATATTACCTACTGCGAAAAAGCTAGCGAGACAAAAAACAAATTTTGAACATCATAGATCTCTATATCGCAAGTTGATATAGATTTAATTTGTCAAAAAGAAAGCGTGTTGTTGCCAAAAAAAAAAAAACAAAAAGTGAGTTAAGTTGAACGGTCGTCTTTTATATTCTTGGACGCGTAGCGACAAATAATGTATGAGACGATCGAGAAGTTCCACGTCTTCGCATGCGGTCGCCACGTTGCACTTCGGGTAACGAACGACATTACTGGGTAAGACCCATCGCGTCGCTTATGAGGGAATATTTCATAGTTTGAGAAGTTACCTTCGTAACTCGCGCCGACGACTTTAACCGGCCATATATCTTCCAGTCGAAAGCTAAAACGCATAACTTATGCGCCGTTCTTTGCGAAGCTTTTCATTATCCTTTCAAGCATCCTTTTAATTGGTTCACGTACAGATCGATTGCGCGCTTCGCGAACGGAATTCTCAGTGTGTCTGTGTGAGAAAGAGAGAGAGAGAGAGAGAGAGAATAACTGATTTTTCATTAACACATTTCACGAAGTTTGTTTTTGGCATCGCTCGAACGCTACGTTATATTCTATGCAAATTTTATTACGGTGTCGAATAGCTGTATAATTCTGTCGTGATGCGAACAATAAACATAATTTTCTTGCTCAGTTTCGGGGGTAGGGAGACACGTTTACGCGAGCGTTGTTTGAAACGCTATGGGGCGCCAAGTTTTACGTTCAACTTTCTACTTACTTCCCGGTAAATTGCTTCTCCAACATTTCGACGGATTGCGCTAAATGGAACGTCAAAAGTTTTGTTCGTGTCCAATTTTCTTCGACGAGCCGTTTACTCACGGTCTGACCGCGAGCGGAACTCGCTTCTTCGAAGGAAACACGCGCCTACAACATGAATTTGTGAGGCATTCTGCGCGCTATCATTTTATTTCCGAACTTTTGTTCAATCATCTGAAGATTTCGACTTTTATCATTAATTCTTTTATTTATATTTTTCCTGTATTATCCAATTGTTTTTTAAATATATCTTAGAGTGATTAAGTGTTAACAACAAGCAAATATAATAACATATATGATTACTATTGAACAGGGGGTGTCCGGTAATATAATCATCCGCTCGTGGAGAGATGCGGAAGGTTATACTGATTGTGAGTCGAAAAGTCCTGATATCGATTTGCAAGATTTGCAATAATTCTGAGTTATTAATTAATTTATTAACAAGTTTATTAATTAACGAGTTATTAATTAATTTATTAACAACTTATTAATTAACAAGTTGTTAATTAATAAAGATCCACGAATTGAGCGTGCATTCACGTGCCCGGCGTTTTGCGCGCTTATGGTTGCTACGCGCGCGACAACTCAACGGGATGAGTTAATATTAACAGCATATAATATACATATTACATAAAATTCAATAACTAACGATGATTAAACGGCAACAGCATAAAATATGTTCATTATATGCTGTTTATATTAACTCTTCCCATTGAGTTGCCGCGCACGTAGCAATCATAAGCGCGCCAAACGCTGAAACTGTCTTTTGCGCACGAATGCACGCTCATTCGCGGATCTTTATTAATGAATAACTTGTTAATTATATTGCGAATCTCTGCATAGTGATACAGGATTTTTCGACTCGGTATAATCTTCTCTATATATCTGCCCACCCTGTATATATGATACTTGAAAGGTTTACGTTTGTTTGAAACGTGTTAGGTTTCACATTTCACATTTTATGTCTTTTAGCAAGATTTCGTTATCTGCTCGTACAGTAGACTTCAACAAATCGTATTCATCGGATTGTTGAATCTCCTTTTGATGTTACTCAAGAAGCTTTCTGCCAGATTATATCGGAGTAATTTCACACGAAGATTAAAACTTGATTGCCAATGCGTATGAAGTTTAATGTATCCTATGGGAGACAAAGGAAAGCGTTGTTAAGTGAAAATTAACAAAGTTATCTTGCCACGTCACTTAATTCGGTATGTAGAGGAAACCCGGTTCGGGAACTAGATGTCACACACACACACACCGTGTTCGTCGTCACACAGTTTATATCTCGTTTACTAACTACAGAAAAATATTCTTCTGTATAATGCAGGTCGCTATTATTGTGCTGGTCACGCGTAAATAGCTTTTAGTAAAAACCTGGCATGTGATATTTAATACAAAAACTTTTATAAAAATTAGACATAGCGAGTAGATTTTTGTTTTCTACGTGTTTTTTTAGTGATAAAATTTCTGTTTTCGCAAAGTTTCATTTTAGACATGAGAAATATACATATAGTTTTAATGTGAGAAATATTACGCAATTTTAAATCATTTTTCTTATATTTATTTAACTGTCATTGCAACAAACTTAAAAATGAGGTTTTCGAGATGAGTTGATTCAAATGGACGGGATTAATTGTCTGTGTAGTACATTTCTAAAAAATTATTATAACTTCTCTTTAGCGTTTATAAAAATCATTTATAACAATTGTTTGTTTTAGAAATCAATGATTATTAATTATTTATACATTTACTTAAGATATGCTTTAAATATACTTGATATAATTTCACTAACTGTAATGAAACATAAAAACAGAAATGAATTAATTTACGGTTTCTCTGTGTAAAAGATATGACAACAAATTCTGGGTAAATTGACACAATTTACACAATCGTATCTAGCACTAAAAAATAAAAAAAAAATAATTATTCTGTTTTTATAAAGATATATACGATTAATATGTTTCTTTTTAAATCTGAAAGATGATCATTATACACAATATTAAAATAAATATTAAATATCAAATTATTTTTTTAAAAATGTACACACTATTACAATATTGCGCGCGTACATTTAAAAAAAATAATTTAATGTAGATGTCATATTGCGTTTCAGTTTCCCTTAATTTAAGAATAATTTTATTTAATGTTTCGGACATTCCGATTCTGACGAGAGTTCGTTGTTTCGACAAATTGTATGTAAAAGTTTTAATCATATAATAAATTCGAAGTTTTCAATATTACAATAAACGTATGAAAAATGATAGATACCATATATCGATTTCTTGAAATAAACTTTCAATATCTACGAGAATTTATTAAGTGAACTAGCCAGTAGAACAAAATAACATAATTAGACATTTAAGAAAATATTTGTATTTATTTAAGGAAATACAAAGAATTGTATATTGTGTAAAAAAAAAAAAGAACTTTGCGTACTTTGTGTACTTTGCTAAAATTAAATCTTCAGTATAAGGTGATACGTACCCATTAGCAGTCTTGCGTCTTTGTCTTATGACAAAACAAATACAGCATTACAATGAGTCCATATTAACAACAGAACAATAACGTTTGTCTAGCAGCTTTCGTGTTGATCTTCTATCGGAAGTGCATGTATGCATATTAACGTATGCATATGAAGATTATGCTAGTGCAGTTTATGCTAGTAAGAAGCAATAACATGATCCTATACGTATATAGTATTCAATGCGGATAAAACGTGAACACGTAATCAGATCAAATCACGATTGTGATTTTAATTCATACTCTGACGATAACAATTTTCCAAGTTTTCACAAAATTCTATGAATATGAGATATTATTGCGTGAGACTGTCGTGAATTTGAACGAGTGATTTCTTAGTACTCTTGAGAGAAAAAAAACTGCATGAATTTTTACACGCAGATATTTTTAATTTTATTCTGTATAACGTTCACAATAGCAGGGATACCAGATATCCGGTGAAATTCTCACAGCTCCTGTTTCATCGAATTCAATCCTACAGGATTTTCATTGGTTACTACTGCGGAATGGAAATGTGTCAGGCCATTGGCTCTTGCTATTTGAATGGATTCGAGTGTTCGGTTAACGTGTTCTATCTACGGCCTACGATCACTCTTCGATTGATTGACGTTCTCTTTTGTTCTCTTCTCTTGTATTTAAGTATGGAAAAAGAATGTGAGAATATATTGTATTTGGAGAGTAAGAAAAACTGTGTATGCAGTGTAGACAGTTTTACATACAATGTATATCTCGTTATATATAGCAGAAAAAACGTGAACATAGAAAAACTTTATGTTGCACAAGTCGAAGTTCTAATTTCGCTGTTCGAAGAGCGAATTTTATAAATTTTCTAAATAATATTGCATTTTTTAAATGCAATTTGTTAAAATTTTGTGGTGTTGCATTAAAACGTAACGAACTCTTTGCGTGTGGCATAACTTTTATTAACATGAGCGGAACTTTTTGGAAAGCTAGTGTACATTCAACTTTCCGAGCGGCTAGTGACACGGAAGTAACACGCGATCGATTATGTCACACAGAGAGGGATGTAAATAACTCCACTTTGCATAGGAAGCGGAAGTAAAAGTACCGCTAAGTGGATTAACGGTCCTCTTCTATGTCATAAAATATTGCGTGCGATTTCGTATATTTGAATACAATAGGGGGTAATTCCGATATATATGCCGCATCTATTGAAAACTTAATTCAAGTATTAGTTACACGATGTGTTTAAAATAGATAAACTTTATCAATAAAGATTTTATATTGTCTTTTACTATTAAAAAACTCACGAAATATTTGTTCTTACACTTTTAAAAAACACTTGCATTTTTGCTATGTATATATATATATATTTTATAGAGATGGGTCATATATGGCCATATATAAGATTCATAAGAAATTTATGAATATGGTCTTTTATTTATCTATAAAAGCTTACAAGTTTCACTCAGAATTAAATATATAAAATATTGAGTAGAAAAAAACTTAACAATTATATTATTAGTATGAGGATTATTAATTTTTTATTTATATCAGTAAAATAATAATTTATAAGTAAGAATCAGAATAAAATATTGCGAATTAAATACCTTTTTTATTACTAAAATATTTACATATAATATTTATTATCTGACATTTATACTTACTTGTTAGATAACACTGGATAATAATAAGCTTTTTAATAAAAATAATAAACAGTAAAAATTGTTTAACACTTTAAGACAAAACTTATTTCAACAAAAACTAGAAATGTGATATAAATTACAAAAATCTAAAATGTTATAAAATGTCGTATAAAATAATTTTAGGTTTTAACGTTTAATTACTCTTATTTAAAAGACTGTGGAAATGAGTTACGTTACTTATTACGTTAAAAAATTGACTGAACTGACGATGGTTTTGTTAATAACAAGTTGAAATCACAACAAAATGTTAACATAACATAAAAGCATGTGACAAAATGGTTATGCGCCAATTATTTTTATTCTTTCTATTTTGTTTTATCTAAATGGCGCAAATATTTCAGAATTACCCTATATATACATTATACACTTTTGTATATATATCATATCATGATTATTATTATATTGTATTATTATATTATCATACGTGAAACAAATTGAAGAAAAATAAAATAAAATAAAATAAAAAAGGTAAAATACACGAGAAATACACAAGAAATTTAGCCGCAGAGATGAAATACATTCGTAATATTGGGTGTGAAAAGTATGTAATGTTAAGCTAGATACACGGAACTAGCTATAGCGGATAAAGTGAATTAGCTAGATTAACAAGTTAATCTGGCGGTTTTGCGACAGTCAGTTAATTTGTGTGCGTTCAGCAGCTGTGTGTATGCATTATATGTATATTTTATATATATATGACATTTCCGAGAGAGAAGATCCCGAACTGTAACGCAAGTAGTGCCGAGAATAAAAAAAACCTGGGGATTTTCTTAGCTTAAATATATCGTCGATTGATGAAAAATGCGTTTAATAATTTGACGAACGGAAGAATTGATTATTGGATCTGCGGGAGCAGAAGTTATCGCGGTGCTAATATCTTTCGAAGATCCGTTCTTGTGCGAAATTTAGTTTCTTCTTCTTGATATTGGATATTTGATATCGGAAAAGAAACGTAACGAGAATAACCTCTAAGGAACATTTCATGCCTGGCGAACGTCACGAGAATTAATTTTATCAGTAATCAAGCGCGAGAATCGGATTAAGACTTGGAGCGCACTTGTACGGGGAAGGCGTAGTCATTTCTATTCAATCCTTTTATCTGGAGCGTCGCGGATTAGCGAGACTTAACACAGTTATTAACATTGTTATCGTAATCCTCTTGCGAAGGGGGACGACAGTTCCATAAATATTTTCTTGCCTCAACATATATATTGTGTTTTATTGTTTATTTTATTCAAAAATAGAGTAATTCTTTCTCTCTTTTCTTTTTTTTTCTGTAAAGCTCACGGATTTAAAGTAACGTTCTTTTATCAAAGTGGAATATTGTTTGATAAAAAATTTTTAATAAATAGTCTACTTCTATTCGACATCGTGCGATTTCTAAAACTAGTCTTATTCCGATATTATATATATGTATATATATATATATATATATATATATATATATGTATATATGTATATATGTATATATGTGTATATGTATATATGATATATATGATATATATTTCAAAGGATTTTCAGTTTTAATGGTGTGTTTTAATGCATATAAAGCTTTTTACTGCAAGATATTAAAAAACTTTTAATATCTCTTGGTCTCTGAGTTCTTTATGCGTCTCTCGTTTTATGATCGTAGTGCTATGTAGTGTATGTACTACATTCATTCGGTGTATACAGAATTCTCTCTTTTACATCTCTTATAATTTATCTTAACAAACTCATGTGTATTCTATATATATTTCTATGGCAGAAATAATAATTTTGCGATGTTTTATTTACAAATGAGTTATTAAAATTTTGCAATTTATTTCGAAGAATTATTTGCGTTAGTCTCCATCTACACGTATTTAAAATTCGCGTGGCGATTTCTCTCTGGTTTTGTGTTTGTGTCTACATTGTGTGTTTTTGTTCGAGTTAGAATATAGTTAACAATTCTGCGCAAGTTGGCGCTGTAATGTAGTTGCAAGTATCTCTCTAATTCAACATTTAAAGCAAGATTACATGTTAATTAGATCATCGCTGATGGTGATCTATGTGTCGGTGCCGATGAAACGTCGTGTAGCGGTTGCTACAACTAACCGCGGGAATAGAGGCTCAGTACGTCGAAAGAGCTTACGAGCGATCGATAGGTTTGTGCGGCAAATGTAGCTCTACAGCAGCAGGGCAGAAGCAGGCGATCGACCTGAATGTTTCGCGAAAATATATTGTACAAAAGTATTGTTATTTAAGCGCGCTTGCGATTCTCGCTACAATATCGTGCACAACAGAGAGAAAGAGAGCTTGATAGCTAACATGCCTGTAGAATTCTTTTACATCGGATCGTCAGGTTGTAAATGTAAGAGAATGTTTTTTTTATAAAAAATATTTTTTAAAAAAAGATATTTGTATAAAAACCTACAGGATATTTGTATAAAAATATGTGCACACGCAAAAAAAAAACAGTAGTCAGGTGATTATCGCGGTAAAAAATTGCTTTTTAGAAACTAAACTAAGCTTCTTAGAGTTTAAAAACTTCGGAGCCGAAAAGATTCTTTATTAATTGGTTTTTTCTTTTTATCAGCTGACACTTTTATTCAAAAATATAATTTTATTTTTACTAAAGCTTTTGTGAGTTTATTTTTTAAAAATTATTACGCCTTGACGCGCGTGTATGCCGATACACGATTGCCGAACCGTCGATTGTATTTTTATATCGGTAATAATTAAAGTACGCGGCGAAGCAGAAAATTGATTCGATTTGCAGTAACTACAAAGTTTGAGTGGAAACCGTCTAAATGCTCGTGTCCGTTGAAAACACGTGCTTCCGAGTCGACACGTAAACTTTTGAACAAAGAATGTGTCCCTTATATGTCGCACGGTTTGACTTCCAGCCATTAGATGGCAATTTGCAGCAGTTTCGCCGGTCCGCATCGATTATAGGCTCGTATGTGCTGCGTCACCGTTGCATGCAGCAAGCACTTGCATCGTGCTTCGTGGTGGCTGCATTTTACGATAAAGGTTATTAACCGGATCAAACATTCGTGTGTACTAATCGCGTTATTTTCGCTTCTCTTGCAGAACGTCTTGCGGGAGTTGGAGCAAAAGAAACCACAATTGGACGAGCTGGTTCATACGGCCGAGAATTTACGCGCCGACACGAATCGACAGCAGTTGCATGGCAAGGGTAAGTTTTTTTCGTTTTGTTTTTTTTTATGTTGTACTTACAACCCGCTTTGTGTTTGATATCACAAATCTCTCGACTCATCGTTTTTTTTTTTTTTTTTTTTTTTTTTTTTTACTTTGAAACAACGTGTTCGAACGTTCATTTCCGNCGGCCGAGAATTTACGCGCCGACACGAATCGACAGCAGTTGCATGGCAAGGGTAAGTTTTTTTCGTTTTGTTTTTTTTTATGTTGTACTTACAACAATCTTGCTTTCTGATATCACATGTGCGTGGGCGCATCTTTTTTTTTTTTTTTTTTTTTTATACACATTACTTTGAAACAACGTGTTCGAACGTTCATTTCCGAGCTTATTACACATATTATTGACGAGTACCGGCAATAATCCTTGAAAAGTAATTTAATTTGTTCACAAATCCGAATTACCGGACGCAAATTTTACGTGGCGAATAATGAAAATATTTTTACGGAAAGCATTCGATAAGTGCATTGAGATCTAATGGATTTAATGAGTTTCTGTCGTCGTAATTGATACTAGAGAGGCAATCCTGCCTGCGTGGCACTTTCCGCAATCGGACGAAGTTTAGAAGTTTAATTATCGGCTTTGATTGCTCGCCCGAAGACTGTAATAAATTGCAGTAACTGTCGATCGATGTAAATTCGATCTGCAAATCGTTCTGAAATTAATTGTCGTGAAGCAATTTATCATTGAACGTTGTACGACAGCGCGATGTAACACAAAGGTATTACTACTTCTGCGGTTTTTCAACCGCAGAGAAGTTCAATAATTTTTCAATAGTTTTTAACCACGTGTTAATATTTTATATTTTATTCTCATGTAAAATAACGTTTTGACGTTAAATATTTTACGCACTATCTATAGCCACAATAGATATATATCGTACACTCGTGCACACATGTATTTTATTACATAAAACATATATATAACGGAAATATGTATAAATGCGTATCACACAAAAAAAATCGTAAAATGTTATAATAATTCACGGTATTCGTGCTTTGCCGTGTGCAATCAGAGTTAATTAATTTAAAAGTTTTTGTCGCGCTTCTATATACAGACTTTTAAAATCTACGTGAATAGGTGCAATTTGAAGTCGATGAAAGAGATTACTCGCGGAGTCGCTAATTATTTCAAGCTTCCTGAAATTTCCTCTTCTTCCATTGAGCATTGTTCGTCCCACATTAGCCGCAGTCATTGCGCGTCTAATTCTACCGGAGCGCATTACTTGACTGGGACGACGAATCGTCTATTGTTTTCATCGTTCTTCTTTGTTATTTAATAATATCTTTGCGTGAATACAACTTTGCGGTACGTTAAATTAATAAAACTCTTTAAATATTACAAGAAACAAGAATTACATTTAACATTACGCTAAATTATTAAATAGTTTGCAAATTAAATATATTGCTACTTATTTCCTAACGTCTTCTTCGAACTGGGTTGAATCAGTGTTTTTTTTTTCTGCTGAAAATAAAGTAAAACGATAATGAATAAAAAAAGCTGCGGTATTAATCGAGACAAAAGCAACGTTCTACCATCTCTCTACGGTACGTTTAATAAATCACATCGATCTTTAGGTCTGTTGAACTTTTTAGTGGCGAACGAGGCCTTATCACACGCTGCTAATCATTTGTTAGCGACCGGCTCTTGCGACTTACGAAGTAAATTTTTTCCTGTGACCATAGATTACCGCGGTAGCGTGTCTGCTTCCTGGACTTGAAATGGCTTAACACGCGAGATTGATCCTTTCTGCAGGGCAACATGTGTGCAATTTTTTGCACAATTGCCTGTGAATGTTTGAATTTATGTATTTCACGTGCACTTTGTGTATATTAGCAAAATTGCGCGCATTTAGTTCTCTTCACAGTTGCATGTAGTTGTTATAAATTTTTAAGATCAGTAATAAATAATATTTAAAGTACGAAAAAAACATCTATATAATTAAAACGTAATTTAGGAAACTGAAAAGATCGTTATAATAATTATATTGTTTAAAAACCAGATCTCTGATTTGAGACTCACAAACGTCTTTAGTCCGAACGTATTAAGAATTTTTGTAAACAGAAAAGCAAAAATGTGTGTGTTGTCGTGAAAATTTATATTATATATATATTGCATGTACAATATTATTATACATTGTACGTAATAATATCGAGAACGAGAGAAAGACACACTTTCCAGTTGTATTAAGGCACGTGTATATGCGCTTGTATAAAGTGTTGCAGTTACCCGCTGGGCTTTAATTACGAGCACGAAACATATACGGGACACGCTACCATCCGCACATTTCACGTGCATAGATTGCCACGTTCTCATCCCCGGCTGTTCGCCGGTAGAGCCGCTTTAAGTGGCGTTAACTCGCACCGTCTTGGAATTGCCTGGCGAAGTTGTCTGTATTCTCTCAGCTCGGTTCCTACAACGTTTTAGCCCTTCTAATCAGTGTAAATTTATGCGTCTCGGAATGCATACGCGATGATGCACCACAGTGCCGCGGATGTGTCACGAGAGAGTTGGTTTGTGTCGTAAAGAAAAAAAAACGATCATTCGGCAAATGGTACGGGATCGGTGTTTTTGACATCATCATTTATCTTCCGATATAGACGTAAGAATAAATTGAACATCTTTGCTATAACAATATCGTATTTGCGGCTTTGTTGTACTCGCTTTTTGTGTGTCTCGGGTTTTAGTTTGACGTTCAACGTATTCGATATATTCGAAATTGTCAAAAGTTTGCGGAAACTAAGAAAGAAAATACTATGCGAGGTCATAAATTTCAATTTGCTGCATTATTTCGTTTCACGAGAGACGCGTGTTGCGGTTGAAAAGTTCGGGTGTACCTTGTACGAGTGATGCGCAAGTATCGACAATATTTGCAGCAAATTTCAGTTCACTATCTTCGCGTGAGTTTAAGATAACAGTATAAATTACGGATTTTGAACTTGCAACAGTTCAACAGTGTAATCTACGATGCATACGTTTGCATATTTCATTTAGTGCTTAGCTCGTAAATCAAGAATATCGGGTAGACATAATACATCTCGCCCGCATAATGAGTTAATTGCTGTTGGGCCCGGAATATCGCTGCCTATGTTATATCTGTAGTCGGTGCTGCGCGTGGCTCTTACAATTTGCCCAAATAAGCTCAGCAATTTATGTCCGCGCAAGTCCGGAAGAGAGAGAGGGAGAGAGAGAGAGAGAGAGAGAGAGAGAGAGAGAATGAGTGAGTGAGTAAGTCTCAGAAATCGATTCGATGTCTCAGCGCGTTCCGAAGTTTCTTCCTACTTCGGCGCTATAATTGATATTGCGCTTGAGATAGACTTAGACGGTACCTATATACGGTATCGGAAATCTTTTATCCCGTTGTCAAGAAAATTTGTTTAAAGTCGCGCGTCCTCGTAACCTTCACTTGAAGAGATTTCTCAGGGGATAGATTTCAGGAGCTATACGAGTTACCCCGAAGGGATATTTTCTACCGAAAGACCGACTTATCGATTTTCTTTCAATCGTTTCCATACCAGCTGGTTGTTACACCAACACACGTTGCTTTATTCTGCTAAAGCCTAAGTAGATCCCACTATAGAACGTATAGTCGTCACATCGATTCCTTCTCCCCGGTGGATTTTGTATTCCTGCCTGTGTTCCCTATGACTTTCCTGACGAATGAGTAGAGAGAGAACGAAAATGGAGGAAAGTATCTCGAGATAAGCCTGCTGCCTGTTTCTATCTTCCGCAGTTAAGACCCGGCTTTCGCGCGGAAAATGCCTTCTTGTTTTGTCTTGACGCATACACTCGCTTTATCAGTGTTGTTCGAAATTAAAATCGATCAATTAATCCGTCGCTAAGGCATCGTTTGTTATTCTGTCCGCGACGTTGAAAAATTTCCGTCCTTTCTAACATTGAAATACTTTCTGACTAAAGCTACTTACTTCGTCATTATTCATATTACATAATTATTTTTATAAAATATAATCTTATAATATAATCTTTTATTAATATGTGTATA
>NW_018020603.1:377105-403240 GCF_002006095.1 Pseudomyrmex gracilis
ATTGTACAATTAATTTTGTCATTTTTAAATATACACATAAGAATTTTTGCCTCAATTTCTTCGGTATACACACCAACGCATTCTAAATATCTTATTTATATGCAAATATCATGAATTTATAAACACATTCTAATGAAAAGAAACAAAGAAGAGAAAAACACAATTTTCAGTAAATTATTGATTACGTAAATGACAATACGGTCGATATGCAAACACTTCAATTATTTCGAACGTCTTGTTATACTTATCAGTAGGAAACAATACCCGTGCGATAATTTAGAAGCTGCAGCCATTCGAGAGATATCACAGAGATTCCTGTGGTGTAGATCGGCATTACAGAGTATTGTCGGATAGGGGTTACAGGCGTATGTATCAAATATTGCAATATGGTGGCGCGTGCGATAGTCGTGGTCGATCCACGCGTCGTCGTTGGGAATATACGCAAGAGAGACACTTCAAAGCGAACAATGTATAATAGTGCAATGTCTAGTATGGTTTAATACCCGCAAGTTAAATGGATAAACCGTTCCTGTAACAAGCTTTATACTTGTCGCGTTATACATACAGTCATCGTACGATGCCTCATGTTTACATTACAATGCGGTTCTTTGATGCCAAGTTTGACGCTGTTCTACAACGACTTAATGCAACCAGACATAAAAAAATATTGTAATTTTTCACGGTAATAATACACGGCACAAAAAACCGACACAATGAATTAGATTATATGTTTTTATTTACTTCACTGTATATTAATATATTTCAAAGTTTAAAATGAATTTCTACGTACGCGACGCGAACTTGTTGACATTCTTTGCCGCGCGGATCAACGATGTTGTAGTTGCTTTTACATTCCGTCGTTGCTTCATCTAGTGCGCGAAACACGAAATGAAATTGTTATTCCGCGAATGAGTTTCCGTTTGCCGCCTTTGTCACGGAAATGTAGTTTCAAAAACACGACTCACGCAATTGCATGATGGACGATTGTTAGAGTAATAAATCCCGGTTCGGGATTGCCCTACAAATGTTCGTAGTCGCCGCGTTTGTCGTACAAATATTTTCATTGTGACTTTTGCTTCACTCTGATGATTTTGACTGCACTCTGGTTTTTATCACTGCGCGGCGATTATTGTTGGTTTTAACATTTATCGCACATTTGATATAAATTGCTATTTCGGTTAACGTAACACGTGCACAGATGACTCTTACCGACAATTTTTGACTGAGACACATCCTCAGAACGATATAGGAACCTGTTGCGAGGAACTACAGAATGACAAACAGATTTTTCTAATAATTGGATCGAATAGACGAGGATAACAAAACTATTTACGTAATTAGCTTCAAGATTTATATATTTCGCGTCCATTCGCAGCTGCAACAAATTTATCTTTTTTGATTTATGTGAAAGTTTTGCGTGTGGAACGGATGTAGACACATTATAAATTACAGACAAGTCACGTTGAAAGAAGAAAAAATTTCTCGTAAAATAAATCCGTATTCCGAATGTTTACGCAAGCGTTCTCGAAAAGAAGATATCGCATAAATCAAAATATTTATCGCGATATTTATTTTACGAAATGGAGTTTGGAGAGAAAAGGTTTAATGTGCTGAAGGTGAGATAAATATTTCACACAGGTAGAGAGCGGCTGCGACATTTTCACCATCTTCGGTTTCACACGGAGAGCGGCAACGTAATTTCGCGTCGTCGCGTTACGTGTTCTCGTACACCTTGCGTTCTTACTGTCGCTACATAGTGCGAACAACATTTGCCCCGTATAGTTCGATCGGCAGAGTGTGTCGTGAGAAAGTGTCTGAAATTTTAGGAAGCGTCAACATTAGTTGTTTACAAAATATTCCGTGCGTGTTCCGTGTAGTTTTACTTTTCTATTCATTAAAATTTCAGGTAGGGTGAAGAAAACGGTTTCACGCGAATTTCAAAACAAAATTTTGTAAACGACTTAACGCGCGGCAAGGTTTTTACGAGTAAAGTTCATAGAAATGACAAACTAATTACAACAACACGTGGTTCTGTGATACTTTTTGGATGAAACTGCACGAAACTGCACTGCGGCGAATGCTGTATATTTTCGTACATACAACGTCGTAGTTATATATACACGTTGTGACACCGAGTGTGCGGCTCTACTTTAGTTCGAAACATGTTCTTCTAATGAGTGGATCCGAAATAGTGGATTCTTTTGCTACATTCTGAGCACTTTCGGTCTTGTTTTTTTTTTCTCGTTACGTTCGTTCTTTTTTGCGGTAGCGCCTCCCGCAAAATTTCACGGACCGACTTTTTCACGAAAGTGAGACCGCAGAGACAAAACTTTGCCGTTTGTACAACGTCGCGTAGGCGTTGTCGTAGTCGAGGCAACGGCGCGACGCCCGCACCGACTTCGCAATTATGTTGAATCTATGGCGACTTAGGGGAGTTGCATATCACTCAAATTATACGAAGTTCGTGTAACGTGGCGCGAGCCCGAACATCACGTTGCTCGAGTCTTAGCCGTATAATTGCCTAATTACTTAATTATGTCAATTAATGTGAGGACCGTATAGAGGAACACTTAGTCTCGCGGCGCGCGTCGGTAAGTTCCTCGCTTCTTGTTCTTTTTCGAGTAATCGCGAGAAATCTCGATCTTTCGTTTAAAACGTTTAATAACTTAAACGTAGCTTAAAATTCTTTCAAATGAATTTAAATGAATTTTATTTCAGAATTAGACATTTCTCACGATCAAAGAGACTCTGAGTAAATAATGTTTCAATTCTCGTCATCTTATCATATTTGATGCGCGGCACCGTAGGTGGTCGTAGCGTTTGCGTTGAGATTTGTTACATCGTGAAGCAGCGCGTCGGAGATGACATTTAGCTAATTAAGCGCTTTTTCATAGCAAGTCCAGAAACTTGATGACAATTCGCAGTACGCGCTTTGACAGGTGGTTTGTTACCTTCCGGAAATTAAATTAAGTTCCTTCGCAAAGCGCGATAATTAGTTGCTTATAGAGATGTCTCGAGGCTAGAGAAAAGTGCTTCGTAAATATGATCGTGGATGATGTGCCGTTATTTGAGATCGAGTTACGTTATCTGCGAAATCATTACGTTATCCGCCAAAGCGATAAAATAAATGGATTTTCGTTATATCTCTTGTGGAGAGTAAAGATTATCTAATTTTTCTAAAATACACGAGTATGTAAAAGTTGTTTAAAAAAGACATTTACATTAGCTGTTTTTTGAAATAAAATCCTTCTTTTACATTGCGTTTTACAATATACGATAGCCATTTTCGTTCGAAATGGAATGATGCCTTTTGTAGAAGGAAGAAAGAAGTTCCGAGAAACGTAATGGAAAATCGTTGGGGTAGAGACATTATACCACCCTATTACATGCAATAAAGAGGGAAAACAACAAGACAGACAAAATTGATTTTTCTCTCGCAAACTACTAGAAAAAATAAATGTAACGGACAAATAAAAAAAAAAAAAAAAAAATAACACTCATATAAAATAAATATTACGGACAAATTAATAAAAATAACGCTTATATAAATTTTGATTTTTAATTATACGCGTCGGAGTAAAGTTGTATTATTTCTATCTTTATAATAGACAAAAAAATTCAATCAGTAAACATTTATACAGCCACTACGACATGACAACAATTCAGATGTGAAAAATAAAAATTTTGAAGAACAACAATTGCAAGAGAATCTACGTGGAGGTTTTGATAATATTAAAGTCAACACATTATTTACGTTTGCTCATCATAAAAATATGAATTTTTCCAATCGTCGCGTTTTTAAAATATAATAGACGTATCGGCGAAAATGTAACGGCCATTTCCATTTTAAACTACGAGATTTCTGCATACTCGGTTTTTCGATGCATAAACCATAAATCAGCGCTGCATCTGACGTTTGCATATCCTCGCGCATATTCACCGTGGAAATAACTCGCAATCATGCGCGCTCATGCTTTTCGTTATTTTTAGCCGATTCGATAGGCCTTTCAATGTCACGTTACGTTTTCGATATTTATTTTGCTGCCGGAATGTCGATTTGCACGGCCGAGGAAACATCGAACGGAATTTTACATTTGCGCGTCGCAATAAGTCTCACGTCTTTCTGGCGCGAATAAAGGGAAACGGAAACGCAAAAAGAAGAGCCAGTAAGCTCATTGTGAAATCGCTGAAAAATGCATCTCAAGAAAAGCAAGGATTTTCAGCGTCGGTAGAAGTGCCAAGAATTGTCGTTCGCTCTTAAAACTTTCAGGTCGTGTTTGCATTGCGTGAGACTCCCCGCCAAACTTCTCTTTCATTTTGTGCGCGAGTTACTCAAATACAAGTAAAGTTCTTCAAGCTCGCTGTGCCATTATTACGGAATTATTTTTGAAACTAAAATTTATTCATACACACAATGCAATGAAACTTCGCAACGTGTGCCAACTAAAAGGTGCACATTGATTCGGACGTATGATTTTTCTTCTGAACCTTTCCAATTCGCGGGATATCGACAAACGCGCTGGATATGACTGTGCTCTCGGTCGATTTTAGAACGCATACGATGTATATTCTTGCCACTTTCTCTCTCTCTTACAATTTGATTTCTCGCGTTCTTGGGATTTGTAGGATCTTCTCCGGTATCTCTCAGAATTGGCACTCATTCTTATTGTGCAAATCCATCTCGGTATTTCGAGTGGCGTTTCGTTTTCAACGGGATTCGCGGCGGAACGTTGCAGCTATAAATCGCATCTCTCTCTCTCTCTCTCTCCCAGGAAAATTCTTAATATTTTACTACGCTCGTGCAAGAAAAGAAAATGTATAAATCCAAGGGAAACGCTGCAACCACACCGATTGTTTCGATTTTGATCTGTTTTGCGATTGTTATTTCTTTACACAATGGATGGAGCGCCATTGTTGTCTATATATCTTTCTTCGGTAATATCTTCAGTGAGAAGAATGTTGTAAAGATTTCCAATATGTATCATCACATTTGCAACATCTAACAAAATTGCCGCATGTACTTTTATATGTATCTTACTTTTTACAAAAGCAATGTACATAAGGCAGACACAAAAAATCGTAAACAATGAAGATCTTCAATAAAAAATTCTCATAAAGCTGTTCGTGACCTGCAACAATCTAAAAATAAAAATTTTTTTTTTTTCTATAAATTTTTTTTGTTCCCGCAATTTTTAATAATGTTATAATACATATATAGATTAGCTTCTTGTTGTATATTTTTTGGAAGAATAATCATATGACTTATGAAACACCAGGTATTAGGCATATCAGATAGAGATTTATCCTTTGTGCTCCCCGAAGCAGTTTCCATGATAAAAGACGGTTTTGTGGTCACCCCGTGACGTATATAAGATTACCTGTTTCGGTATTCGAGTCACGCGTGCACACACGTATCGTATCATGCGCCATGTATTATTCACAACGTATTTATGTATCGCCAGCCAAATAGAAAGTACGAACTACGAGAGCACCGGAGGTGAAGACGCGCGTTATAAACTTGATTTGAAATTTTCTCGTTAAGCTCATCGATCTCTCTTTCTTGTTTGTCCTTATCTTTTGTTGAAAGATTAATTTTTTTCGGAAGATAAATACAACGTCGCGCGTATTAATTTATTATCGTACAGAAGTTACATGAAACTTTTTAATATTGAAATTTCTGTTTTTGAGAAATGTAATTGTACGAAAAACAAATATAGCAGCTAGTATAATTTATATTTCTAATTAGTTTATTAAGCACAAACGAACAAATATCAGCAGAATAAAATCGTGATATCCGCGCATCCGTCAAGTGCAAACGCAGATGAAAATCGTGGAAAATTCGATTATTCGCGTCAGGGTGACATGAGTCGCGGGCAGGAACCTCGATGAGAACATTTGCACAAATATAGAGCAGGAATGCTCGCGCGCGCATTTGCGATAAAATTACAATAATACACGCGCAATACCATTGCAGTACATTTGCGCGCATAAGTTCATCGTGATTAAACTCGCTCTGATAATTTTCACCACTCTCTCGATTGTGCAAAAATTATCATATATAAAATTCCAAATTAATTCGCGCATTAACATTTAATGGGCCCTTCTCTTTATTTCATGATTTGGGTTTACGCAATTATTTGTGTACATTGCTGCAAACATCAGTAAATCGCGATTTTCCGCATAAAACACGATAAAAAAAACAATTAACGTTTCATTTTTGTTGCCCTAATAAATGCGATACATGTTTCTTTTGTTATTTTATTGTTTTATGTTCTAATTGCTAATTTTACAGTTTTAGACTCGTAAAAGAAATATTGTTGAATATCTTTAAATGCATAATTTATTGAAATTTGAGCGACAATTTTCTCGTTCAATATTTGTAAAACTGTTTTGACAGTTAAACATTTGATTAAATTGCTTTTGTTTCCGAAGTGCAAACATTTCGATAACGTTAACACTTTTCTTCTCGAAAAGCCTTTGATATGTGATAAGATGTGTCTGTCGAATGTATCGTTGATCAAATTTCTGTTTGCTTCACAAAAGTATAATATTCCGATTGTAAAAATCAAGGCGGGGTTGTAATTTAAAATCAAACAAACAACAAACGGAACTTCAGAACGTACGTTGTTTTTTTTTTTACAAAAATGTTATCACATTTAATTCACGTCTACGAGAATCAATAAAATAGTACGAACATAATCTGCAAAAGTGACGCAAAAACCTGTTGCAAACTAGGTAAACATACATCAAAACACGGAACAATTTGTGCTAGCGAAAATTGCTGTGAAAATTTTTGCCTCTGACTTTATAAACTGTTTATAAAGTCAATTTTGCGAAAAAATTTGATAAAATATTATTAATCAAAAATGCAATTTTTTTTGACACACAAATTTTATCACTTAATTTGGATGATTAATCGTTATTAGAGCAACGTTTATTTGAAATTATCTGAAAAAAAGTAAGAGTTTAAAGTTTTTCTTTTTCCTAATATACTAGCACAACACACAGCATGCGCAACACGCACGCTATTATTGTTTTTAACATGTAGTGTCAGTGAACACACAACCTGCCATTGCAATGACAGCTAGTATATACGTCTTACAAATATACAATATAATACACATGATGTACATATGAGAGATGTCAGAAATAACGCATGAAAATCAAACTCGAAAAATAAAAGAAAAAGGAGAGAATGAAAAAACAACACGTGACTAAAGGCCTAGGTCGCGCCTAGGTCGCGCGGCCGAGGTCAGTGACCGCCCCTCCGCCCAAGGCCGCGCGGCCGAGGTCAGTGACCGCCTCCCCTCAAGGTCGCGCGGCCGAGGTCAGTGACCTCGTCGCGGTCGCGCGATCAAGGTCAGTGACTTCCTGTAATATGTAGTATATAATACAATATAAAGTATAATATTATAAATATATAATAAATTATATGTGTATAATATATATTATATTTAATGTTATATATATAATATAAATTACAGTCACGTTACTTTAGTCGCGTTTTAAATTTTCTCCACGTTTACGACGAACTGTCAAAATCGCTTTTCTGTCATTATTTACTCTCTCGGTCTTACCGATTCGATTCGACTTGATCAATCAACCAATCGGCAACGCGGAAAGGAGGCAACAATAGATGCGATACATTCGACTCAAAAACGCGTACTTTGCGGTATACATGGATTTTTTTAATGAGGAATCAAATGGATTTTTTTATGAGGGATTATTATATTAGATATTCTACAAAGAAAAAATTTGAATATAGTGGATCATATGCAAACGAGCATTACTTGGTGTTGATCAATTTAGTAAGCACACAAAGTACATTGATGTCAAAAAACGGTGATATTAAACGTTGACGTTGAAACGTTTTGCTATATTTTATGACATCAATGTACTTTGCTTAATAAACTGATTAAACAAAGTAACATATCTCTGTATATGCTCGTGTATAACTTTCCACATTCAATGTTTGTATTTATGCAATACGAGCGCGTCTCATATCTTTCTTTAGATATTCTAATTCTAGAATATATTTGCAGTTGTTTGATATATTAATTATACAAAGTTCTGTTAAGTTTATCTTTTTACCGGAAAACTTTATCTTTAAGTAAAATTCTTTTATCTGTTTTTATAATTTCATTAAAAGAGTTTCAGCGGAATTAAATATACACATGTGTGTAAATAAAAAGATTTATATAAGAAGTTTATATTAAGTTTTATTAATTGAGGAATACATATTTTTTCTATAAATAATTTCAATGAGATCATCAAAGTGGTAGACGTTTTGCATTAGATTCTCGTTTGAAAACAAAATGTCAATTTACAAACTATCAAAATCCACTCTCGAATCTGTCGGCAAAGATAACAGTAGACTAAATATGGTTATGACATTTAACTTTTGGCCGTATAACGGTCTACACATCGCGAGGGAACGATCTCGTTCGTTGAATTTTTATGGTTGTTCGCCATAGCAGCTGTAACACTCTACGAAGCACGATAGTATTATTACGCCGGGAGTCCTTAAAATATTGCTTGGTCGTATATTTCACGAAAGTGGACGATTTTGCTCCTCCGAGGCGTGGCGCAACGCCATTTCGGACTCGATCGAATTTTACATTCATTCTGTTCTTCTTCTGTGTGTCTCGCGATGACGCGATTAAAGAAGAATAAACGTTTCTCGCGTATTTCTTGAATAATGCATAACCGTGATAAAAATAATATTACATGATTTACAATAATATTTAACATTATTTGTAATCTCTTCTGCCGCTTGCTTGAAATATATCGAACTCGAATGACACAAATGCAGCGTTTTATTTGCTCTAACACTTGCTCTTTATACTTTACCGTATCTCAAAAAGAATTTTATCATCATATTTGATTTACTCCGCCAACATATCGCGAGAAGAAATATTTACAGAAATATTAAATATACAAAGTCGGAGAAGAGAAGAAACTTAAGAACTCTAAGTTTTAATATTTTAACTCTGCAAAAATATAAAATTATTTTTATACATTTTGTCGTGTTATTTATATATTTGTACGCGCACGTATATAACTATTTATTTAGTTTATTTATTTAATTTGAAAGAAAAAAAGGTCAATATTCTGCTATTGACGATTCGCTTGTAAAAACTGTGCCAGAGTCGTCTCGAAATCGGATTGTGATATCGACGATCGCTCTAATGGCATGTTTAATCAACGCATACGTTTGTAAGGTGTTAACTTTGTTTGACATCGTATCGCAACGACTCGTACACGGATTTTGGGCTCTCTCACTCTCTCTAATTCTGCACCAAATCAAATATCGAACTGAAATCACGTTACCGGGTGAGCGGGTCCGCAACCCGCACACAGCCCATATCTACGGCGGCTTCGTCTTTCTCTTTTGCTTTGCCTCTCTTCTCTCTGTCTATTTATCTACCTGTCCATTTATCCGTATCTCCCCTCTCCTCTTCTCTCCTCTATCCGACGAATGCGGAGGGTGTATTTTCACACACACCTTTGCGCTGCTACCCTCGCGTCGCCTCCTCCATCACAGGGCACCTCCTCTATAGGAGCCACACGAGGACTCACAAGCTCACTCACACACCGTTCAACTTCGGCTTTCTCCTGGCTAATAAACGACCTTGGGGATTCGGTCCGTCTTGGTACCTTCCTGTTCTCTCGCGCCAAAGTGAAGTACGTTTCTTTTGTTCCACCGGAGTTACCGAAAGGAATGCCATCGTCGTTCTCTTTTCCTTTGCGTTGACTGTTCCTTGAAACTGACGAGAATCTGCACGTCGATTTGCCGATCGTGTTAGAAAGTCTGTTCCCCGGCCGCGGAGCGCTTCCTGACGTTATCGTAAAAATGGCGTCGTTCCATCTATGTCCGTTCGGACGACATCCGTTTCGCAGATCGCTTGCGTGAGCTTTCGTTACGTCAACTTTTTTTTTACCACGCGCTCATTTTTTTTCCCCTCCTCGATAATTTGCTCGGCGATATTTACGCGTGATTGATCGGCCACATAATTGGAAGTCGTCTTTTATAAAGAGCCTCGCGCGCGTACGGCACGCACGATTCATCAATTTAACGCACTAACATATTAGAGTCCTCATGATCTATTGTTCTTCTTTTGTGAAATATTTTTAAAACCCTGGGGATATTTCAGAATCTCTCTAATCATTTGTAACTTAATTAAGTGAGCCGAAACAAAAACAAAAAAAAAACAAACAAAATTTGCGAAATATAAATATTATGTATTTAAATATTAAATATATATATATATCAAATAGACATATATTGTGTATTTTTAACTAAGTGATATACGTGCATATATTTCAAACATGTAATTTAATACACTTGGAGATTCGAATTAAACGTAATTCAAAAATTCATATAGGATATTTGATTTGCATCTCATGTAAGTGAAATATTCAGTTTATCTTCTTATGAGATTTAAAAATTTCATTGCGAAAAAAAACATCTCAATCAAGAATCGAACCCGGATCCTATATGTGCTTTTATACACGGTTGTCAAAAAAAAAAAAAAAGGAACGTAGATAATCGAATCGCGCGTTTCTGCATTGAAGCATTCATAATTAAAATTATAGCAGCATTCTTTCATTTCTTTCTTCACGATGTTTTATATGTATCGTATTGCAAATTTTTATTTTTGCGCATCGCTCGAAATATTTATGAGAGCCTGCGAGAACATGCTTCAGGCGATTACACGTCCATGCACTCAACCATAGGCGCTTTCCATTATTGAAACACTGGACGCAATCGGATTTAACGTCGCCGACTAGAATTAACATATAGATGCGTTTAAGTGCAATGAAGCGCGCCAAATTGAATGGATTGCTCTTTTTCTCGATAATTAGCGAATTAATAGGTATTACAAAATTGGCATCACAATGACGCACGTGCATACTTAAATCCCGGCTGTTCCAATTAATGGTCGCGCGTGTGTATGTAGCCGTGCGGTTAAAGCACCGCAAAATTGTATGTTACCATTTCGTTTCGTTTAATTTGACGAAACGCTCATTATACGCGTCGTTATTACACAAACGCGGACGCAGTTTGACAACGTTCATTTCAAATTGCGTCCGTCTTTACGCGTTTTACGGCGGTAACTACAGCCTGGGCTGAATCGAGCCCGGCACCTTTTCGATTAATTTGACGAATAGTCCCTGACGACCAAAGTCGTTATCGCGATGAAATTGCACTTCAATTGCGCGACGTGACTCGGGTAACAAAAAAACAAAAAAACAAAAAAATCCATCGTCGCTATGTCCAGCGGATGTTTGTTGTACTTGGTCGAAATTTCGAGAATATTCGCGCGCGTCTATTCACGATTGAAATAAATAAATTGATTTATCTGCGTAAACTCGTCACTACTGCAATTCTAGACGCTTTTCGCATGGCAAAAAACGTTTTTCTATCGTCGTCTAATTCTATCGCCGGATGAAACCTATTAGAACACGAAACACTATTCGACAAAGAGACACGCAGCGTGGCGCTGAGCGTCGCTATCCATTTCGTCCAGCTCGTCGCTGTTCCGAATTTTGTCAAATTGTGTCGGCCGTCTCTCATATGCGTGTGCACGCGTGCGTGTATACACGTATATATATTGATATTTTTCTCCCCGCTTTCATGTACGTTATAAATTTAGATCGCATAAATTCTCCCTACTCACACGCATTCCGTTGATACGGAAACTTAGATTCATCAATTGCCACGTGTTACATAATTAACGTAATAATTCGGGCGAGCAGACACGCGAAAAATTAATGTCTCATTTACTATCTCGCGGAAGCATCGCGTCGCAATAAATAGCGTGTTTACGTTGCGGTTTGCAAGAGAATTATGACCGTTTTAATCCGTCAAATAACGATAAATCTTGGATTTCCGAGCGGCTAATGTAACAACCATCTCTTATATATAATAACACATAAAGAAATACGTTTGTAAAAGTTTATTTTCAACGAGTGTAAGAGTTTGCGAAGAAATTTGCTAAGAAATAAATGATCGTTTGTAGAATTTGATACAAAAAAATATAACTACAAATATAAAAGCATTAATTTAGTTTGGTTTTTTTTTTTTTGATGATCCATTGTTGTTACAAACTGACATTATATTGATTGAATTATGATTCTTTTATTATTGTGTGTCTCGGAATAAACATGCAACATTATTACTTTATCAGTAGTACATCTCATTTTATCGGTAGACACGACCGGTCGAAATCGATAACGAGTGTCTCCGACACTCGCGATCATTACACAGAGCGGAATTTTGCGCGACGTGTGCGAGCGATTGAGAGAGACAGACGACCGCAACAGACAGTTGCGAACACCGTTGTTCTGCCATTGTGTCAAGTTGCTCGACTTCTTGATAAGACTTCTTGGATACGACGAGAAAAATTAGCTCTTGTGCGTTCGTTAACATCAGAACCTCGTAGTCGAAGTTGTCGCGGACACACCACGCCGACGAGTAATTACGCACGCCTAACGCGTCTGTGTATCGCGGCGTGCGGCCGTTGGAATAACCCGCGCAACTACCCTCGTGTACATCTACCTTACCTATCTATCTATCTATCTAGCTACCCGCGCGTGCATTCGTGCACGAACGAAGGATGCAAAAGAGAAGGAAACGCACTCTCTTTCGAACAGGGGATGGTGGAGTTCGAAGGTAGATAGAGAAGGAAACGCGAGGGAGTTAGATAGTAGTGGCGTCGTCAGTATCTACCTGCCGTGCCGGTAGTCGCGGGGAGAGGAAAAGCGGCGCAACGGGAAGAAGAGGAGAAAGGGGTCTACCACCTACACGAGAACTGCAGATGGTGGTGGTGGTGGTGGCGATGGATAGCGGTTGAAGGGTAGAGAATCGGAGAGTTCGTGGAACAGCGGTGGCGGCGGCAGCGGTGGCGGCCGTAGTAGTAGTAGTAGTAGTAGTGGTGGTGGTGGTGGCGATATGGTGGTGGTGGTAGTGGTGGAAACGACGGCGTCAGAGGAGAGGGTGCGGCATCGTTGACGGTGGTAGTGTCGGCGGCGGCGGTGGGTGAGTGGATGGGTAGCCGGGTGGGTTGGTAGGTGAGGTTGATGGTGGTGGTAGTGGCGTGGGTTGGTTTCAGTGTTCGCGCGGCCGCTCCCTGTCGCACACGGACGACTCACCCCGACGCTGCCGGCGTCGCGACGGCTCCCGCAATCGCCGGCGAAAACGTGCTCGCGGAAAATACGGTCGCGCGCGGTCGCTGCACGTTGCTGTTCTGCCCGTCGCTTCGGAAAACTCGATTCGCCGGCTACGGATGTAATTCGCTCCGCCGCGCTGCCGCTGGCTCGCCGCGCCGGAATTTCGGGCTTTTTAATCGAGAACCGGTGAGCGGCGAACCGTCGCGGTCTCTCTCTTTCTCTCGCTCTCTTTTTCTCTTCTTCTCACTATTTTTCGTTATTTTTTTCTTTTTTTTTTTTACACTCGTGAATCGAGCATTGCTGTGTAACGCGAGGCGTCGTTGCAGGTTGCGACATACGTAGGTGAAAAATAATCCTACTGTTGAATCGGTCGCTTTGTCTGAGCCCTTCTTTTTTTGGGAGGAGGGAGCTTCGATCGTTAGCACGTGGTTTGTGATAATCCTCGTGAAAGTGGGGTTGCTCTAACGAAGTCACCGACCGCCGTGTCCACCTGTGGATAACCATATGAATCTCATCTGGTGACTTTAAATTACAGTGTGAATTTTTTAATGACTCGTGCAGATGTTTTATATGTGAGACTGATTGAGTGCAACTTTTATCCATCGTTAAGAAAAACGCACTGATTTATCTTGCAAGACTCAAAGCTTTTGTGGATTTTCATCGATCAAATACGAAACGTATCGCTGTCGTTAGTGCGAATAAAAATCGCGTCATTGAACTTGTGTTTTTTTTCCTGCTGATTATCAATATTAGATTACAGTTATTTGTGAGGAAATTATTGCACACAATTTAAAGTCGAGAAATCTCGTTAAAACAATAGTGAATAAATTGTAAAAACTCTGCGCGTCAACTGATCGCGTTGACTGGCCGTCATTTTCGATTCGGCTGTTAACACGTGGTCCGTGACGATCCTCGTAAAACTGTACTTGTTTTAACGAAGTCGAGAGCTGGTGCTTGGACCTGTGGATAATCCTACGAATTACTCGCGTATTTAAACCGATTGCGTTTTTATGAGCCGTTAAATTTCATGGTTCGAGAATAAGATGAACACGTAACGACTTTATCTGCTTATATATATATATGTTTCAGACTTTGTCGTTCAGATCAAACTGTTCTACGTATTAGATTACTTTTTGTAAACTTTTGTGCGATTTTTTCTATTAATTTATCTGTGATATATCGCCATACAAAATTGCCTTTACTTTCATTGCGGAAGAGAAACCTACGTTTTGCTACGAAACATTTTCGAAAGTGTCGATACACCAAATCGGTCTTTTATACACGCGTAAGAAAGACATAAAACTTTGGACAACACACACAAAGACTGACAAACGGTCGTAAAACTTGATGAGATTTTTTATTGTCACAATTGATTGTCACTTCATTATCCACGTTTTACACATGTGTCATCGCGGTAGTGATGATAACGATCAAAACCCAACAAGTGTCTTAAATCAACAAGTTTGAAGTATCAAGGTGAGGTCAGAACACTAGATAGAAGCTCGCCGACGGAAAGTTCTCATTGTGGTGCTAATTGGAAGCCCTTCTGCTTCTTGGAGCAACGCGAGCGATAACCACGTTTCTATCGGAGATAACAAGATTGGGATATTGTTACGGTATCTCTGTTATCCGGATTAACCGCAGACAATCGCATACTCAGAGAAAGTTGCACACGTGCCTAATCGCGTGTGCCGCGATCGTACAACCGCCAACACCCCAAGTTCGCTGGCAGCGATAAATACTAGCACCGTCGTGTCAGAATCGAATTCGGCAAATTTGGCCGTTTGGCGTGCACAGTGCTTTGTACTATTCTTATTCCGGAGATATTACGTGACATCTGATTAAAACATTTTAATCCGAAAACTAAGTTTTCAAAAAAAAAAAAAAAAAAACGAACACATAATCAAGCGTGACTTGATAAATTTTTGGCTTGACGCAAAATCGATTAAGGTGGTATTTACATACCGAGTACCGCTATTTTTATTGAAATATATAGAAATATATGCATATAATGTAAACGATAAACAAATGTCATATCGAATATTTGGGACCGCGATTATATTTTAAGAAAATGGATTAGAAAATTGTGCGTCGCGTAACACGTAATTTCTTCTCGTCCAGTAAAACATATCACGATAAATCTCTGTCGGCTAAGTACGTGGAATTTTATCAGAGACGAGGGACCATAATCTGGCAGGCGGAATAACGGCAATTATTCCTTCGTAAACGATAAACGACGCCATTATATATTCCGCAAATTACGCTTTTCACGTATCACAACATAACGTTAAACGTAGCAACGCAAATGCATCAACAATACTTTCTCAGTGATAGACATTAATTTAACATTAAATAGAAAGTGTTGCGAATTATTTGTTCAATATATTAAAAAAACAAAAAACAAAAAAAAACGTAACTGTCCGCGCAAATCGCGTCGCTCGATGTCTAAAGCTTACACATCGTAACGCGAAAGACATCATTGCAGAGAAGAGACGAAAAAAAAAAAAAAAATAAAATAAAATAAAGCAGAGTTCACACACAGTTACAGAGGATTGTCTGCTTGAGTGGACATATAATCCGAAATAATAGCAGCGTGGGGAATATCGAGTTCGGTGGTAGCGGAAAATCTGCACCAATGTTTTGATGTGGATCAGATTTCGCTGGAAATTCGATCAATAATTCGGATATACGGCACAGCAGTGAAAACGTCTAGAAATATATACGGAATTCTGGAAGAGTAACGGGGAGAGAGAGAGAGAGAGATATCGCGTTGTGTGTGCATTGATTCGCGTTACGGTGTCTATTCGTAATTCTCATCTTTATAAAAGTGAAGTAGTCGTTTCTGAGAAGCTATCGCGGCCAACGTACGATAGAGCTCTACTATCGTATCTTATCAACAAGTTCTCCTCGATGCTTCCGAATGACATATTAGGAGATAACTGGATGAGGATCGAAAATATCAGCGGCAACCATCTACCCAAGTGAATTCGAGTGCCTAAATGTCGTCGATCTCCAAGGAGCATTAAGTTTCCTCTCCCAGCTGCTGCTGCTGTGTTGCTACTACCTATCTATCTACATTCAACCCGTCCACGGCGTCATCGAATTCCAATTATGTCGCAGCATCGAAGAGGTTCTATACATGGCAGCAGCCCCATTCCAGGTCATCCAAGCACGACCGTTTCTGCGTCTCCCTCGTCCTCCGCTTCTCACGAGGTACAAACGAGAGGGATACCTTTGCCCGGAATGGTACCATCGCGCTCGATTCACGCTAGTCCTATGCATGGGAATCCAATTCACGGGTTCGTCAACCCCCTTGGGCCAGGCGGTCTCGTTCATCCACCGACACACGCGCCCGCCGCGCCCGGAATTTCTCATCATCCGCCGGGTGTTCACCAAGGTATCGAGGCTCACGCTGTGTGTAAAACGGTTTACGTAATATCCTAAAGATCGTGGAGGCTTTTCGACAATATAGATATTTCGCCGAGAGATGTGATTAACTATTGTCAGCAAAATCCAATTTTTCTAATTATTTATATATTTCCGACAAAAATTTCAGCTTTCAATATTTTTTTCAGAAGATTTTCACATTTCAGACATTTCGGTCTTTTCTCGTATTTTCGATGTAAAATGTGTGCTAATTAATTTGATCTCTTTAATTTAACTCGCGATATGAACGAGTCAATAATATGTTACGCGATTTCTAATACGTACATATGTATCAGCTAGAGAAACGACGTGTAATTTTAACATAAAATTACAAAATACTAAAACAGATCGCATTTAACCGCACATTTATCGCAGAAAATGCGCGTCAGAAGTTCCGGACGGTCGCCAAGCGATCTCCAGTTCGATCAATTATACGTCATTGAAATACGCGCGACGTAGTGAGGAGGACATGTTCGTTGATCTCGCGGCGATCGATGGAGCGTGTAATTGGGCCGCGTTGATAGATGAGCTATGACGTATTTGACGTGTTCGGCGCGCGATCAAAAGATAGACGAATGAGCGACGTTTGCCGCGCCGATTGGAAAACCTGCGCGTCGGAAAACGTTATGATGAACGCATCACTTTTCTTCTGCATCATCCGTGATCTCTCGACTCGTTTTTTTGATACAAAAAGTCGCGCGCCTTTATCGAAGAGAAAAAGACACTAATATGTAACTGCGTTTGCTTGCACGGGGAGGGAGGGGAGAGGATTATGTTACAGGCTCGCGAAAACAGAATAAAATTGTTTAACCGACACCAGCTTTGTCAATATATTCACCCATGTTTTATTTATAAATGACACATCGATTTATTCCGGATTGAAAAAAAAAAAAAATGTTGCTGCGTTTTTAACGAACATAAAACAGCATCAAGCGCATAGACTTGATTTTTTAAAATTTTTATACATTCCGAATATTACGCGCGCGCGCATATATGTATTAAAAAAAAAAGCAATTTTTGCTTTCGCAAAATTTTGAATAAGGAATATTTCGAATATTTTGTCACGTATGTTCATCACAAAGAGAGCGAACCGGGAGAGCGTTTTCGGCCAAAACGTTTATTTCACGTAGCCTCCACTGATCTCTTACGATATTTCGTGTCGGACAATTCTCGTGCGATTCGTCATCTGGATATTCACTCGAAGGCACCGAGAAGATACTGCCACCGGGCTCTCCCTATTCCTCGCATGGCTCTCCGCTGAGAACGCCGATGAGTTCTGGTCACGGCAGCCCTCAGGACTCGCCGCACGTGGTCAGACATCGCAAGGACTCCGAGCACTCGTCCGGTGCTGTATCGAGGCGCGGTTCGTCAGACGTGGTTTCACCCCTGCCGGAAGGCCACCCCTTAGGATCCCCAGACAGCCGTGGTCGTCGGCGCTCCGACTACAGCCCTCATCAGGGTAGGTTTAAATAACGACAGAGGAATATCGGGATATCGAAAGTCTTTTAATTTATATCGCTTGGACAGTGACAGATCGTAATGTTTGGATTAAATTGTGATACAGATTGCTGACTACTCTTTCACGTTGAGTATCTATTTTGGCACACATCCCTCATGTATGTTTATTCTACGTAACACTTGTCAGTATCGTTCCGCGACAATTTTTTTGGGGTTTTTTTTTTTTTTTTTTTTTTTTACATCATGTCTTATTAATCTGTTTTATAGAAGGAACTTGTGTGGAGTTTTCTAATATTCTTTTATCTCTTTTTCACACACTCTTGTGTATATAAATTTACATAATTTGTAAGACAAGTCACTTAAGGCTGTTTCACCTACTTAGGTGATGCTACGGATAATTAATTCCGTCGTACGTTCTCAGCTACATTAGAGCGACTGCGAACGATTGATCTTACCGCAAGCGTGTCTGCGCCAGGCAACCTTCATTTACAAATTTCCTAGACCCTTCAAAACCTCATAGAACTCGACGCTGCTCTTTGATCCGGCGACTCGTGGCTTTACAACACAGTTCGTACTATGCATTACTCGAATATAACTGGGAGTTGTTACCGTCAAAGAGAATTGCATACACGTGTGTCGTGTTGTACTTTAAATAAAGTTTCACGACGTATGTACATATATATATGTATATATATATATACCGTGTAAATATACGTACGATGTATGTTGTCGATAAATCGAAATGTCCAAACATCGCAAAATTTTATCACATGCTAACAGAATTGGTTTTTCAAAGTGGAGATTATAGATTATAGATTCTTTTTTTTACATCATATAACAGTTTGTTTTTTTTTTTTTACATAAAAGTTTTCGATATTAATTGTCGAACAAGTTACACAATTTCTAATGACAAACGAAATCGTCGGAAACATCAGGGAGATATCATGGAATAGTATTATTTTGCGCTCGGTATAATGAGAAAGTTCGTATTCTCTCTGTCTGAAGGGAATTTATGTAACATGCACAATACACGCGAAACTCGGACAATAATTCGAAAGTTGCGTAACAAAATTTGCTACTTGTCGTATTTCGGTATGTTCCGAATCAGTTTTCGCAGCGAAATTATTATTAGCATTAGTGTATTTTTAAATATTATTAAGTTTGTTAGTGTTTTTATTAATTAAAAAGAGATGAGGGAAACACATTCTGGAAGAAATTAAATTTCCGAGAAGAGTCATTTACCTAGAAATTTATGTATTTATATACTCAACGAGAACGCGATGTTTTTAGATACTTCGGATGTTATTTCTATCCGTACATTTTATCGAATTTCCGATAAAATGTCTGAAGCTCAATGCGGTGAGAATGTTTGCATTCGGACAGGTCGAAGGAAACGGACTTTCAGGATAAATGACATCTCTGCACGCGTTCATTTCGTTCTGCGGATATGGGCGCCACGACAACAGTTTATGCCCGTAACCGAAGGATTGAATGAGGCGCGCTTGAGTGGAGGAGGGTGGTGGTGGTGCGTGTCCGCGTGCGTTGCATCGAGGGGTGCGAACGTCATAACTCGCAGTTACGGTTGCGTGTAAAGCCGGTCCGTCGCTGTGCCTTTGCTTTCTCAGTGAATTGAGTTTATCACTGTCAGACGTGGTAACGAGAGCGCAAACATAAAGGCAAGAGAAAAAACGTTTGTGCAACGCTTTTCCGACACATTGTAAATAATCTACTTTTAACGCCAAGTGTCCGCGATCTCGCCATTCAATCCCGACTGTCAGATAGATGATAATCCAGAGATAGACATTCTGCTAATAATTTACATTACGTTCTCAACTGCCGATTATGATTGTTGCTTCCACCAATAAAAAACAAAAAAAAACAAAAACAAAAACAAAAAAAACAAAACAAAAAGAAACAAAAAAAAAAAAAAAACAAAAAAAGCGTTAAAATGTGAAAGATACGATAGAATTGCGTTCTGGCTACCGAGTTCAAGATAAAAACTGTCCAACTACTACCCATCGAAAAACGTCGACGCTTATCGACGCGCCAGGCTTATCCTCGGATCTTTTTTCAATTCTTCTTGAAACGTAGTACCTATCCAAGATACTACGTCCCTTGCGCGATCACGAATTCTCTCGAACCCGTGGCTCATCGAAAATTCAGACATTCGGTCACGAGAATAGAGCGTGGGGGTGTAATTCGACAGACACGCCTCCAGAAATTGGGACCTCGTTAGACCCCGAGAGAAAAATCTCGTGACTTTCCTTGAAAGGGACAAAAGGTTATTCACCAGTCGCAACGGTCATCTCTAGAAGGCGCGACCGGTGGCGCGTCGGTGTACGTAAGCTACTTGCTGTTTTCTTGTCACGTTCGGGCCGTCTGTCTGAGAGAAGAAGAGGGTAGAAAGTTCAGATAAATTACGATAAAACCAATGGGGGGAGAGAGACCTTTGCGTGGGCGACGAATCGTTCCACGATGTCGAACATGAGACAATAATGTAGATAAAAATGTATAACGTAAAACGCGAGCATCTGATATCGACAGAATAAAAAGGCTCTGGTTCAATGTTTTTACACACCTCGGAGAAAATCGAAGCCTGTGACAGTAAAGTGCTGCAACTAATTTATAATTTTTCCAACGGAACGAAAAGGAACGTAACGAAACTGCGTGTTTCATAAATGCTGTTTGCCATTAGCAAGTAAATGCGTGCTTTTTCCAGCGCCTCGCCGCGAGGTTTCTGGCCGATAAAAGCGATGTCCGAGCATTTTTCTGAACAATGTATCATATTTTAATTGAAATCTCGATTACGGATAAAATTTCTCTTCTCTATAGAGTTTGAGAGTTTATTTAATTCACACGTTCGCGCGGCTTTGGAGCTATACCGCGTTCGTAATTTAATTTGTTGAAATCGCTCGGTATACTTGCGATCTGTCATATCTGTCATGTCTTAGGTTTTTTGTTCTCATCGTTCTTATTTATAATTAAATAAGTTATTTATTTCCGTTTGTTAATTTTACGAATTAAACGTTTATTTGATTGTGGTATATTTCCAATGTTAAGTCGTCTAACTCTTGAACGACGGGGGAGGACAAGAGCGAAACGGCTAGAGGCAAAGAAGCTACTTAACATCACATCGATTTGCATAGAAAGTGTTCGCTCTCCGTGCAAATGCAGTTTTAGAAGAAGCATAGGGTTGGCAGAGTGAAGAGAGCCAATTAAAATGGTGATCTGATCTGCTGTTCCGTTTTTGCTCGCTTTTTCAGTCATTTGCTTCTCGTTTTCCATCCCGCTAACCATTCTTGCTAGAGCAAATATTTTTGCCTCTAAGCACGTAATAGAACAATTTGCCAACTGCGTCATTCCCGGTTTTTTTTTCTTTTTTGGTGTTCTCTCTCTGTATCTTTTTAATCTTTATAGATTAATATTTTTTATAGATTAATATTTATAGATTAATATTTCTCAATTTCAACCAAAAAGCATTGAAATTTCTCACTAATGTCGTCTAAATATTTGCAAACGAAAGAAGTGAATTATTGCCACATTTGTTTTAAATCAAGTAATTCAATTAATTGAATGTAAGTATCATTTTTTTTTTGCTATAAATGTCGACACTGCTTATGTATAACGATTAATATCATTAGATACGCACCAGGGTTTTTATTCAGAGACATTTGTGCGTTCTAAATGTAAGGAATAAATATTACAGGTCTCTCGTTAAAACGTTTGTTGAGCGAAAAATTTTTGGTACGCACACGCATCGTTGTCGCCTCCAATAAAGAAGACAAACCGCGCAATGTGCAATCTGCGCGTCGCAATATAGATATAGGAGCGGCACACAGCCACGAAACCGTTCCTCGACATGCGAAAATTATCTCTCCGGGCGCGAGCACGCGATCGTGAAAACGCGGTGTTTTTTCTTTGGTCATCCTATATTTGCCTTTTTTTTTTTTTTTAGTCACTTTTTCTCTCTCTTCTTCTGTTCTTCCATCCGCTTTCTTCTATCTTCTTTTCGACAGTCAACCATTTCACGGGCCACCCAATTTCGATGCTCGATACCCCGTATCGCCCATTCGCTTCGTCCCGTTTCACTCGCGATCAGAAAACGAACGGGAATTCGGTGAAGAAGACGTCGGTGAATATCGTTCACGCTCGATGTTGCCTTACCTCGGGGCTGAAAATCACACGTGGCTCCAAACGTCTATGTGCCACGAACGAATATATGAGCGGACTTAACGGCGGCTCGGGGATGGAAAGAGCGTCGCTTTTCGGCAATAACCGGCTTTGAACCACCACGTCGTCTTTGCTCGTTCAGACGAGAAACGAATATTTTCCGATCGCGGCGCTTAAGCGACGTACCATCGTTTCTAATCAACGCGAGAGATGTCTTGAGGAAAAAACTCTTCATCAATCATGTGGAATCGAAAACGGTGCTTGGATTAACCATTTGACAGAATAACACAAACGTTTTTTTTTTGTCTACGTAATATATATATATATATAATATTTTTATTATGCATTGTATATTTATTACAATAATTTTGCTGAACACGTTGAATCGAATCTCTGAAATCCAGAAATAAACGAAGTGCTCGAATATTCTTTCTTAATTGAAAATTCCGTCATTCTCGACGCAGACAGGAGAAATATCATATTTGCCTGTCTAAGCGGTTAATTAAAAATTCTTTCGATTGAAGGTTCATCCTCCCCCAATGCTGGGGGACGAATATTGCGTTATGCAATCGATAATTTCCGTTTTATTTCAAATTTATCCACTTCTGACAATGAGTTTTCAACGTAGATTAAATACGAACGTGGACACGTCGTCACAAGTGTCGTTCAAAATTAAGAGAGAAGTATTTTTTTTCTCGCGCGCGCGCGCAATCACGCGACGAAACAAGATTCTTCATAAAGTCAGATGTGACGCGGCTTTAATTAGTTTGAAACTCTTTGCAGCGGAGCAATCGTTCGAACTTTCGCAGTTACAGTGTCGCCAAACAGTGCTGCTTGCATCGCTGTCGGACAGCGGGAGGAAAAGCGCGCGCGCGCACGCTGGGTTCAGACCGAGTGTTACACAAGCACGTAATTAACCGTCTCGCTGCTAATGTTCGCTCTTGTTCCCCCCGACTATTATACTACGTTTGCTTGAGCGAAACTGATTTTTAGATAACTTTGACGAGAAGAAAGACAGTTGCGGGGCGATCGATTTAATATTATTAGCTCGCGAGCTCCATCAAGAATTCATACGTTTGAAAAAATATCTCGGTAGTCTACTTTGATCTTAATCCCGGGAGTCTGCGCGTGTGAACGTACTGCAAAGTCGATTGGAATTATGTATTCCAGTCTTTCTTTCGACTCTGTCTCGAGATAGTCGCGTAGAGGGCTATCGAGAGTTGATTTATCCTCCGTACCTCTTCCACGATTTAATCGCATTAAAACCAACTGAAAGTTCCCAGGCAGTTACGCGCAGCGATGCGAGTCGCTTCTGCATGATTTTCGTGAAATCTCGTTGACATCCCGTTTCCGTTAGTTGAATTCTTCTGCAAGATCGATTTAATAACATCGCGCCAACATTTTGTATCGATTTTGATAAACATTACGTTAACATTTTATATAAAGCGGCAGTAAACACTAACGATGTAAGAAAAACGGTAACAAATGTGCGATATAAAAAGCTTATCTATCAAAAAACTTATCTTTTTAAAACAAGGTAAAAAAAAACGCCAGGTTACTCATATTTTCTTATATAAGAAAAAATCTAAAAGTTTGTTAAAAGAGGGGACCTTCCCTTACAAGCGACCTTCCCGTTAAATCTGTCTCTTTCTTCAAGAGCAAAATATGCGCTACAGTTCGCCGTCGTTATTCCGTTCTAATTCATGGCCGGTAATAGAGTGCAATTTGCAAACAATTTGCAGGAATTACGCGGCAATTCCGGCGAGTGGCGCGGCGCCGCTGCTGTATCGATCAATCACCTCCGAAAAAAATAAGCACGTCGTGGCACGGATTTCCACGTTGCGCCGGAACGTTAGCGCGTTCCTTGCACAAAAAGAGTGATTTACTATTATTAAAGATTATTAACTGAGTATCTTATTAAAAGCGACGAAGTAAAAGGGTTGCTAATGTCCGGATATATATATACATATATATCGTATGTAGAGCGCTGAAAATTTATATTCGAGTTAATTGAATGCGCCGAGGAAAAAGATTGAAATATAACTGAAATGGTTTGGGCAGCCTCAATGAGTTATTTTCGCAAGTAAGGAGCTTATGCGGAAGACGGCTGTTGCGAAAAGACCCGCGGGTCTCGGAAAATAATTTCACCAGTGAACAAGAAAACCGCGCGGATGCGATTTCTTTAAATTAGAAAAATGTTTTAGTTTTCTTGTCAGTGTGTTCGTTTCTGTCAGTGTTTTTTTCTTTTTTCTTTTTTTTTTTTAATTTCTAGCAACGAAGTATAATTTCGCGTATTTTCACGAACAATTTTTCTTGTCCACAATTTGCGCACGTTTAGTCTTCACGCGAGTCCTAGGCTCGTGGCGCATTAGTGGTAATGAGCTATTACGTACGGAATATACCTCGGATATACACACATGTACATAATGAAATTTCACGGGGAATATTGCGAAAGTTTTTGGCGTCTCTCAGGTTGGGATGACCACGTGGACGCGCGCGGCTAACTTGTATTCCGTCGAGACGTGGCATTATTATACGCCATTTATTTTCTAAAGTCGCGGTTCTCCCATTATTACGTTCCGCAAAAAAAAAAAAAAAAAAACGATCGTACACGACGGACATCAGAGAGCACTCAAAAGTTTCGAGCACGAGCTTTTCCCGTAATACGTGATGATAAGAGCGGAAGAGGGTTGAAAATTTTACTCGAATAACGGTTATTATATCTGTCTGACCGCGTGAGAGAAATATAGGAGTGTAAGTTTCGTTTGCCATGCGCAAGCGGTTCTGCTTAAGAAATAAATCTTGCAGTAAACGTATCGCTTTGCAGTTCTTTCGCGCGCGGAATAATTTCCCTCCCTCGACGATTTTCTTCTCGGGCAAACTCGGGCGCTGAAATGCACGACGCAACGCTCTTTCTTTCACGCGATCGTGCCTCTTCCGCTGTACAAGAACGAGGAGAACGAGACGTCAACGTTCGCAAAGGCAAACGCTTTATTGACACTGGCATCTCGCGCGAAGATAGAAGAGCTCGCCCATATTGTGCACTTTATACAGTGGTTGTCGGTAGATTATCCGCGCAAACAATAAGGAAAAAAATGCTGTTCTCGCACTGTTTCCCTCGGGATGTAAGGTGAAGTGCGTCAAGTACTTACCTACCCCGGGCGAATGTACGCGGGGTTATAAAGCGCGCGGTCTGCGAACAAAAATCTCGCGCGAAGGCTCGAAAACGCGACCGCTTTACACTCGTCTCACGTATCCGCGCAACTGTGTGTCTCGCAATTTCTCATTCCGGGTTGCTGCGATTTTCATCCCGCTCCCCCGGCTTACTCGCGGATCTTTTCTTTCCTTTTCTCGCCTCTCTCTCTCTTTCTCTTACTCTCTTCAACCTCTCGACGAAACGCGAACGGAGAAAAGAAATTGTATCTACGGTAATGGAAGCGGGGAGGGGTCTATGCGCGGCGCGGAAGACGCGCGCGACGACGACTTCAAGCGATGAGTCCGAAGTTTATCGGAAATTCCATTTTGGTCGTGTAAAGTTTTCTACCACCGGCATTTTGTGCGCCGTCTAGTTCTCTTGCAGTCTCTTCCTTGCTTTCTTTTATCCGCTACGTCCTTTTTGTCTTGTTATTCTTGGCTCTTTTTTTTTCCGTTTCTTCATTATTCTTATCGCTTCTTGCAAAACTCCGGCTGTGATTGCAAGGTCAACGTTTCGAGATGATAAAATATTATCTATAGTAAGTGTTATATATACATGCGTATATATATACAGGGTGTCCCAGAATTGGTTTAACATCTCTCGTAGGCAGGTAGAAAGAATAAAACTGAGGTGAAAAGTCCTATACCATTTTGCTAGATTCGCAATAGTTACTGAGATTTTAACTAACAAAGATCCGCGAATAAGCATGCAT
>NW_018020603.1:403640-445023 GCF_002006095.1 Pseudomyrmex gracilis
TATATATATATATATATATATATATATATTTATATTTTAAACGATAAGCTTTGTATAAAAATATTGAGAAAGAGAGAGAGAAAATTTATATCTTACATTATTTTCGGCGCAAAGTTTAGATAAATTAATATCAATGTGTCGGATATTACTGGATATATGATCGGATATATTGATCGGAAGTAGATAACAACGCGCAGTATATAATCCCTTTGTATTGTGTTTCATGTGTGTGTGATTAAAGCTAATATTACCATGATTGAAATTTAATAATGAATTATTCTACGTTACGATATATATGTATATGTGTATATATTTTGCATATAGTCGCGGGGTTAAGTTATCTTAATAATTGTCATATTTATGTTTTCCGCGATATGTGTTACGTTATACAGAAACATTTGTTACATATAATTTATTACAGTTAAATTATTGTGTATATGTCTCTGATTTTATTTACAAAAATTGACTTTTTTATTCTTTTCTTGTTGCAATCAAATATTTTTGATATAATTTTGCTAATATATCCAAAGTTGGGCTATAGTCATTGTGGAAAGAAGTTCGGCAAAATAGTGTGATATTTTTTTTATATGATTATATAATATATATGCAAGAAATCGCGTTTGATCATTACCGCAAAATCTCTCTTGTAAGTTTAGTTTGGAACTTTCTTTCACGACAAAAAGTAAACCGAAAAAAAGTTGCTGAAACGTGTTTGAATTTTAACGTAAAAGTTGTTGACTTTTTTTTGATTCTTTACTGGGGTTTAAGAATAAGCTCTTTCCTGGTGAGATGGACTTGAATATAAAAATGTGAATTGGGTATTCGTATTTTATATACGCAACGGAAAAGTTATTATATATGTATACAGGGTGACTGAAAAATTTTTAAACGTGAAAACAGATTGAATGAATCTGAACGGAAGGGTCATTTACCGTTTTGTAAAATTTGCAATATTTGTTGATTAATGTAAGCCAATGGAAGCGATGGTCCAGATTTTATAGGCGCGTATAATTTCAGTTGTAAAGAAAATCGTACACACGTCTGCAGAGACCGGACCATTGCTTCCCACGCGCTCATTAGCTTACATTAATTAATTAATTAATTAATTCAATAAATATTGGAAACTTCGCAAAATGACTTTTCTGTTCAGATTGACCCAATCTATCTTCACATTCCGGCTGTGTCGAAATTGTTTCAGACACCCTGTATATACATATTTAGCTATATACATACGTAGATAACTTTTGTTCTCTTGTAATATTACAGGGGATAGGAGAACTTGCGCGCGCGACGGCTTATTAAATTCAGATACGAAGTAAATTAACTCGCTGCCGGAGCTCTCGCTACCTTTCGTTAACTGAGCAACTCTATCTTTATTTGTCTCGAGATCGAGATACCGCGCGGCTTCAAACTACCGTGCGGAACAACAATGAACAAAGCGTGTAACTTTCAGCTAACTTTGTCGGCTCGCGTTCGAACGTAATCCACTTGCAGGCTCCGTAGAAATCTTTGCAGAAGTCAAGTTAACGAAGTTTACAAGGTTGAACGTTATTCGGCACGGCATCTGCTGTCGCACTTATTCACCTTCCGATTCGTTTGCAATGTTTCCACCGATGACGGTGTTAACGCGCCGGTGTAAATTCATTCGCGTTGCTTCGTGTCACTAATTGCGAATCGATTACGCGGTCGTGTCAAATAACTTTTTTTTTCTGGGGTCAAAATCGGTTTCGATTGTTCACGTTTTATTACGTCGTGAAAGTTTTGCATCTATTTGACCGCATTATTCATCACGATTTAATAATGACGCATCAAGCCTTACGATAATAAAAGATAATGTTATACGAGAAAAAGAGAAAATATCTAAGATCTAATAACGACGCTTTTCTTCTCTCTGCTTTTTTCTTCGGATCAACCTTCTGCAATATCGACCCGGCTCTTAGTCAGCATCAAGCAAGCGAAATGTAATTTTTATCGATTGGAGTAACAAAAAGAGGAGTGAAATTATATTTTGTTAAATGCAAAACTTTTATTCGAACATATGTAAAATTTTAATTTTTAGGTTTTAATTTTCTGTTATACCCAATAATATAATATAATAATAAAATCAATATAATAATAAAAACAATATAATAATAAAAATAAAGTTCAATATTAGTTTAAATTTGTTATTATTTTATTATGTTTCTTTCTTTCTTTTTTTTTTGTTTTATACGAAAGATGTGTTTTATTTGCGACTTGACGATTTGGAAATTTGCGATTTATTAATATAAACCGATTGCGAGAGGAACAATTTTTGAGTCGCTATTTTCGCGACACAGTTTTCCTTGGATATCGTGAATCTCGATAGTTTCACGGACAATGCGTTCTTGGAAACTTTGTGACTCCCTCGTGAATATGCGCGCTCGTCAGTTCTGCATATATATGACTCTGCATAATCTATAGTAGCAACATGTGCGTGCTATAGGAGAGGACGTTGGAAGATTCAGATGTGTCGATAACTCATTGCAGGTGCCATGATGCTGCATACATTATTCTTGCAGTAATTCTCGTGGATGTGTATTCTCGTCGTGCGAGAGAGAAATGATGCATCGCTCGTTGGTTTCGTCTTATACGGTTATTCTACAATTAATTTATCGCTTTAGGAAAAGAAAAAGAAAATCAAATTACGGTTATAGAATTTCACATGATGATTCCTTTCTTGAAAAGTTATCTGGTATTCTGTCGCGATAATGAAATTTGAAACGCTGATTAACACGATATGCCGATTATCGCGAAGAAGATGATCTTTAATAATTTGTTCTTACATGTCTTAACGTGTCTCGCGAATTTCTCGTCGACATAATTGGAACAAATTAAATGAAAAATCTATTAAAATCGCGTCGCAGCGTTCGCTGCGTTAAAAATGGATTAGAATTGTCAGAGAGAAAGTGTTTTCCTCTTCCTCTTCTTCTTCCCGACTGATCTCTGTCCTTACGGTGTTCATGCAGAAAGGTACACTCTCTAAGAACGGCTTTAAAGCAAGGGTCGAAGCGCATAGGGGTCGATGAGGGAGAATTGCTCTCGTAATAAGTCGTTGAAAGTCATTGAGAGAATGCTGGCAACACCCTTGTTTTTTGCGCGACGTTCTTTGGGGAACGAGGTGGTGGAGCCGAACCTTTTATAGTTGGCATACGTATGCACATTTCAGATCTGTTCTTTAACCCTTCCTCATTCCGCCGCATCTCCTTCAAATTGTATAAGATGACACTTGTTCACGATTGGATTATCCGAGTCGTGCTTGTGCGCGTGTTTATATGTAGATATGTCACGCGTCATTTAATATATTTGAATAATGAATGCAACGCGGTGTGTTAAACGGAACAGGTAGAACTTCAGGAATAGTGGAAACTATTAATACAGTAAGTACATGAATATGTAAGGTAGCGAATCCTTTGCGATGCAAATTGTTCTCGCGGTTCCGCACTGCGAGGGTTTACCGTTCACAGTTTATCACCGCTCGTTGAAGTCTCTTTTTTTTTTTTTTTTTTTTTTTATTGCAACCACACACGTCAGAAAACACGTTGTCACATTTGTTTCGCATTTGTTCTCGGACTATGTACGCGCGTCGAGAGAATTTATTTATCATCATCGAACGAAGCGAAAGAAGATATATGTGTGCAGATAAAACGCGAGTGTCTCTTTTTTATTATATATTTTATATTTAACGCGCGCGCATGTGCGTGCACGTTTTAAAGAATATTATTATATTATTTAAAAATTGCGAGACATTTAAATCAAATACCATATTACAATAACAACGTGTTTATTTATGTGACAAATGTATCCCAAAGCGCAGCTTTTGTAAACGCAATCACGGTTTAAATTTATTTTATAGAGCGCGGATCTCGAGACACAGAAAAGCCGCGTATCTCTTGCTACATTGCGCGAATTCTCGAATTATATTAGCCCCGCGGTATGGGCAACGTTTATTTTCTCCTTGGTTGATCGTTGGTTGTTTCTATTGCGCGCGTTGAATGCAATGCGATTACGGTCTTTGTGAACAATGCTGTGCCACCCTAAGTATTCATTTGCACACTATATTGCAATTGTAAAGAAATTAGAGATTTTACATTTACAGAGAGAAAATAACTCGAGATTCGCGTCAAATACGGATGATAATTTATTTTAATTGAAATAAAATAAATATATTTGTTTTATACACGTATCGAATTAAAAATCTAACGCAGTGTTCGTTCAGAGTCTAAAAAGTTGGTTACGCGCGCCAATAAATATCACTTTGTGATATTAAGAAAATAATTTTTAAACACGTTCTCGCGTTTTGAAGCGATATTCGAAATAATTTATTTTATAAATAGAAAGATAATATTGTGCACAAATATAATGCTTTTTATTGTGAAATTATAAATTTATTTTTTATTTTAGTGTTTGGCTTTACACTACCCATCGTATTTTTTGTCTCTATTTGTAAAATCACGATTTTCTTACCATGTGTGTTTTTGAAAAGAATTGCTACGAGATTTTCTTTTTCAAAGAAATGTCTTTGTATCAGAGACTCTTTTTATTTTAGTTTCGGTGCTGTTTGATGACACACGTTCTCGAAGCATCGCGCATATAAGGTGCATTCTTAAAGGTACAGAATGTTCACGCGTGCGAATTTTGTTGTTGCGGATACTGGCAGCTGAATCGTTGCCAGTGTATTGCGCTTGCTTCATCCAGCTGTGCTCTAACTTGTTTATTACGGTTTGGATTGTTTCCAACTGATATCTCGCGTATGGTGCAAATTTCGAAGCTTGTGATTTTAATAGACATTAGTTTGATTAGTTAGATTATTCTCTAGAATATTGCAGCATAACGGGCCGAGGTACAACACGGAAAAAACAGTAATCGAAAAGCGTTATTGTGACATTTCTCGCTTGATATTGCATACAAACTTTATTTAGTGTCGATATAATTTATTGATTTAATATCACGCATAAGAAGAAATAAATCGTGTACGTATCAATGCTGGCAGCACTGTTTTATACGAAAAAAATATTTCACCAACACTGCTTAGCAATTCGAACGCACTTTGATGATTCGAGGCTTTTTGATGCGGGAATAAAGCGTTTTCACGAATCGGAGAGCGGCTTGCGAAATTATCTCTCGCTCGCAGAATTATTCACGTTGATTAACGTTCCCGCGGGATTTTAAAACGCGCGCGATACACGCGCGCTTCATTAACCGCGTTCTAACCGCGCCGTTCGTCTGATTAATGTTGCAGTTACCAAGTTGAGGGAGCACTGGGACGAGACGAATTCAAAAGTCATGCAAAGAAAAACGCAGCTGGACATGATGCTGGGAGACAGTCAGCGATACGAGGCGAAGAGAAACGAGGTGGAGGTCTGGCTGGCGCGAATGGAAACTCGACTTGAGAGAATGCGAGCTGTTGGACACACTGCCGACGTACTCGAGGCACAGCTCAGGGAACAAAAGGTACCTCGAACTCTCTCTCTCGTTCCCGCAAGTAACCGCGTTAGCTCTTCAAGTTGGCAAGTTTTTAGTACCGCGCGTGAGAAGTGTCCTTAGTGGTTAGGTAAGATAAAAGACGGGGAGAGAGAACGCGCGCGCGCGAGAAAAACCGCAATAGTAATTCCTGCGTAATGCATTTAATCTATCCGCACTTGAAAATGTTAAGCGTTTTTGAAATTTCGCCAAGTGAATTATTTAGCAGAATTTTTTGAAGTAATGAGAGAATTGTTTTACATTAAACATAGAATCGCGGTGTGCCCACACGATTTTGTTATTATACTTCAGAATGTATTATGTATACGAAGCGTCTTGCGAACGCGACCTTCTTTTCATATTATTACACGACATTTATATAAGCAATGAATATGTATATCTGAAGTTCGCGGATGCGAATGCGTGTTTTCCAAAGCCACGAACTTTTCCCATTTGCAAGCGGAATTAACGAGAGAGCGAACACTTTGGAATCCATCTGTCCGGTAATAAGCCCTTTCTAGTAATCTTCGCCCACTTTGCATACGAGAGTATAACGTGCTCTGGGAAAAAAAAAAAAAAAAAGAAAGAAAATTGCTCGGAGGGAAAAAGCGGAATGGGAGGAAGAAACGGAGCTTCCAACTTCTCAATCAACGAGATCTCGGTGGACGGAGACACATCACGTGCGAGAAGCATCTCTGTTTAGATTCAAAAGAGCCAAATGAGATATTCATGGAATAATTTATTTCACCGTGACGGTGTGCCTTTGAGCGGAATGCATTTGCAGTGCTTCTTCCGAAGTTTGTCGTGTCTTTTGAATGGGTTTCGAAGATGAAAGCGCAGTTTGACGTAACGCTCGTCTCTTCGAAAAGATAACGCGTTTGGTTGATATTCTATTTAATTCTGCTTTCATGAGACTGAATTTTATATATATATATATATGTATCTCTCTCTCTCTTTCTCTCGTTCTTCTTGCGCGTCGTTATTTGCTTTTCGAAAATATGCATTATTTATTCCGGCATTTTATATCGAGATGTTTATATACGAGTTTGATTCGGGACCAATCAGTGTCGACAGACACTCGAAGAAAAGTTGCACCGTACGGCATATCGGCGTAAAACTTTAGTTCGAACCTTCCTGAGTCGGAGATTTAACTTTGCCGACTTATCGAGATTCTCTCTCTTTTTCTCTCTCTTTCTCTTTCTCTCTCTTTTTCCGTCGAGTGTAAAGCAGGTACGGCTTCTTCTAACTCGATACCAAGCTTGGAGTTAGATAAGTCTCCTTTTTATTCACTCGCCATATATATATATATATCTCACCTTCGTCGATTTCACGTTTTTGTTTCTTTTCTTTCTTTCGCAGTCGTTCCACGCCGAGTTGCATCAATACAAGCACCACATCGATCTTTTTAATCAGCTCACTCAGAAGCTGATAGCGGTTTATCAGCAGGACGATACCACACGCGTGAAGAAAATGACAGAAACGATCAATCAACGATACAACAATCTGAACACGAGGTGAGTATTGACAATTTTCTTTTTTTTTCTCTTTTACGAGAACCTTGTTAAAGAACTTCTAAATGTTTCAAGTAAACGTTTCGACTGAAATAATTGCACTCTGTATTTTTTACAAGACTTATTTTAATTCTGAAAATACATGTAAATATCGAAAATGTAAAAATATATCAGAGATGATTAAAAATCGATGTGTCAACAATCGATCGATAAAACACTCGTTTGAGAGAAAGTATGCAACTTGCGGAATAGTTTATATTATACATACATGTACGAATGTGGCGCGCTCGCTTTTGAGATGCGAGTTTCCATTTGTGTTTATGGCGTCATTCGAGTTAACAGCAACTTCGAATCAAACTGTAGATCGCGAATGTGTAACACAGTATCGATCGATACGTTTTCTAGCATCATCAATCGAGGGAAACTACTGCACTCCGCGATGAACTCGCTCCACAACTTCGACCGGTCTCTAGACAAGTTTCTGGCCTGGTTGAGCGAAGCGGAGTCCTCGATGGAGGGATTAGAAGCGGAAGCCGATCGACTGGGCGGACGGCGGGACCAGGGCGCGCTCAGACGACCGCAACATCAGCTTAAGGTAAGATTGTCACGTTCACGCAAATTTCGCGACAAGTTCTAACATGCTTTCCTGGTAACGCGACCGTTACGTTTCGACGCAAAGTAACCGCAAATTGCATTTCTCATTGTAAGTATCGACCATTACAGCTCGAAAAGTCGTTTACCTCGTTTTCTCCGACGGGATAAACCTTACTGTCACATATCATTGTGACATTTTTTCATTATGTAATTTCTCGTCAATTTCTTCGTAAACGTTCACGTAAAATAATTTATATCAGTTATCTTGCGCGACAACTTTACGTTACTAATATTTTTATACGCGTGATAATCGCAGATTTCGTAAAAATAACCGATTTAATAACGTGTGGAAATCATATCGGTTATTTCTTTCTCTTCTGTTATCTCTCTCTTTCTCTCTCTCTCTTTATTGCTGCGAGTTTTCTTGTAAATATTTGTATTTACTTGTTATGATTAACCGTATAATCGCGTGTAAATCGCGCTTAGGAAGTCGCGTGTGTCCGTGTGTCGCGCGTTCTAAAAGGGGCTTCACGGATCATTGCCAAACTAAACGAAACGACTTCAATTCACGAGCAAAACTTTAAATCGAATTTCTTGTCATATAAGAAAAAAGACATCAAGTATGTGACATCAAGTTGTTTTTTTGAAAATGAATTTAGTTAGTTGTTTCTTTATACTTCAACTATAGCACAACACAGGCGCGCGCTACGCGCACGCTATTATTGTTTTTATTTTAACGTGTCTTTAAAAACGTGACTGAAGTAAAGTCACGTGACAGAGAGGAGAGGAATAACAGCACGTGACTAAAGTCACGTGACTTTACTTTAGTCACGTTTTTAAAGTCATGTGGCCTTTTTAATGTCACGTGGCGTTTTTCTTCTCCTACGTTTTTAAAGACACGCAACGCGAAGTCGCGCTCGAACGGCGCGAGGCACTGTACCGTGCCACTTGATTCATACGACATGAATCGAGAAACACATCCGTTTCCACTCTAAAAAGTGACAACAACAATCAATACCGAGAAAATCGATTGTGATTATTTACACACGCTTTTTCTGATAGGATAGGATAAGAAAGTAACTTTATCTTTCTATCGCTACATTAAGTTAAATTAGAAGACAAGTATGTACGATTTGAGGCACATGTGGCGCGTCTGGTTACGTCGTTTTTTCAGGGTCGCGTGTCGTTCGATACAACATGGTTTTACGGCTTCGACTGATTGCCATAAAAGCGGTGTCGGAGGCGCGAGCCAGTCAGCGTATCGACGTATCCATTAAAAAGAAGTTCGATATCGAGTATCGATATAATGCGGTGCCGGGCTATCAGTACCCTCGTGCGCGCTTCATGTTTTTCGTTTTTACGTACGATTTCCCGGGCGCGAAAAGTTAAAGCTTTCGTACGTTTTGTATTATTTTTTGGATGTTTTTCCGTCGTGTTGACATTCGGTAAAGTTTGTCTCGCCGCAATTGGACGTCATTGCAATCGCACCGCCGTGATTTAGTTACCATATAATTTTGCATTTGAATCCGTTTGTTTTTCATCCAACGCTCGACCTTTTGGCCGTTGCGTTACCGATATTTTCGCGTCCGTTGAACGGAGTTTTGCCGTTAATTTGCGAGCTATCATTCGATCGCTTCGTTTGCCACGATAAACGTTTGCGGAATAAAAATAATACAATTTCACGTGATTATATCTTATTTCGGACGCAATGTATTTTTACATGTTTCTCCGTGCGATCGAGCGAGTTTTTCGTATATCAAACTATACCATTCAGATCAGACTTAAAAGAATCATTCGAGAGACTCGTTATAATATAGGCGACAAAAATAAGTTTGTTACACAATATATCGGTACAATATTTAATTAAATATATAAATCAATAGCCGCATACACACTCGCACGTACGAGAAAATGAGGTAATAATGATTACAGGGCGTTGAACACGTTGTAATGAGACTGGATAATTACATCCTATCCGCGGGAGAATTGTTTGTAAAATTGCAACTTGATGGACCGCCCGTGGATTCAAATTGATTATGCTGCACACGGCCGGTCCCCTCCGCTCGTGTTCTCACTGAAATTGATCCATCGATGGAATTACGATTATCCTCACGAATACTTGGACGAGCCAACGCCCCGGGATAATTATATTGATAGAATTATTCTTTTGCCGCGCCTAATTACGTATTGACAAGACAGCGTCTAGTTACGATTGTTCATTCTCCGTTCCGTTGCGTTCTGTTTGCCGAGTCTGGTTATTGATAGAGACAGAGTACAGTGAACCTGGACTTTGATCGATTGCATTAATATTTAAGAACGAACGATCCGTCGTTGAGCTCGAAATTTAATGTATTGCATTTTGTAGACGGGGAAAACGTCAATAGACCAAGTCGATATTACTTCGATAGATCGGCATTTGTTTTTTTCTCAAATTCAGAAAATTTACAAGGCAAATTCTCAACGTGTCGTTAGTTTTGGTCATTTTTACATTGGATTGTAATTTGATTTGGTAACGTGAAGTTTTAATTTGTGACCTCTTTCTTAGGAAAATTGAGAAATGAGCCTCGGTTAACTATTGGAAAAATTATTGGTATTATCACGGAATGATGCATATTGCACTTTATTGAAATAATAATATAATATATACATAAATATATATGTAATGTGCTTTATTAAAAGAATGTCATTACATAACATTATGCAAATTACGATATATTATGATTATGTAAAATTATCCTACATGTGTGCATATAATATTTTTGATTGCCGAGGCATGAGATCAAATATTTATGCATCGAAAAGCGCATCTATTTAATCTGGTTTAAAGTCATGTTTTGCTAATCATATTCTGATATTCCGCTAATCCAGGATTATTGGAATACGTGACGTGTTAAAATCCTTTCGTATTAATTGCTCTAGCAACTAGTAGAGATTTACAAAGGCTTGAATAATCCATCAATCACTTATAATCACTTAATCATCTAATCAAGTATCTTGGTTTTTGCCACTGAAGTAATAATGGACTTGATACATTACCACTAAGCAAAGTGATTAATATTCTTTTTTTATTATTAATGTTAATTATCTAACGACATCGAAAGTGATGGTGGATCTTGCATATAGCGTAAAAAAAATTAAAAAAAAAAAAAAAAACTGCCAATAAATATTGAAAAACATTTTACGACAAAACGTGAAAGATTTATTTAGTCTAAAGTATTTCTGCAATTTCTTTTTTATATGGTTCCAAAATTACGCGATTGTTATTGTATTCGATGTTATTATAGATATGTATCATGTACGTTCGGTAATAGTGTGAGCATAATTTATAAACTGTAATTATCAGCAATGCAGAAATATCGGTTGTTTGACAAGCACATAATAACCGATTGTAATCCGTTATGTGATCCATCACGAATAGTTGATACATTATGTAATATTCTGTTGTTTGATAATTCATGCTATTTTATAAATATTTAAAACTGGCAAGCAAACTGTGATTTTGCTCGGTGAATTTTTATTATTTTTATTAGTTTTATTATTTTTTTACTTTTATTATATTTTACCATCTCTTTTTTTTATATATATATTAAGTTATTTTTATATATTTCGAATACGATTGAATATACGATCGTGTGTGATCCCAGTTTCAATATACAACAAATATCAGATATCGTGACGGTTGTTCTTCATTCTATGTACGCGAGTTGACGTCATGCTAATGTTATTTTAAGCGGATTATTACCGGAAAAAAATTCGTGTTGTTTATATCTCTTGTTGCGTTGAGTTACGCGTACTGCAACGCATGTTGAAATATTTTTTTCTCGCATTGTTTTTATGCTAGGGTCGTATCATCTGGCATTCGAGACTAATTAACTTCCAGAGCCAGAGCCTTCTCTATCTACTTTATTCTCGCTAAACTCTTGCGCTTACCTCGTTGCGACACAATTTCGAAATTTTCCACCGTCTGTAGAGTATCACTCATTTCGACGGGTCGTTTGCAAATATCTACAACTTACAAATAGATATATTATATCCATCGAGAATCGAGTGAAACGCAATCGATCTGTCTCATATAGATGCAAGACTCTTATTTACTCGGTTATTTACATGGGACGATAGATATGGAAATCGAACTACGGATAAGTGGAACGTTCCTGCTGCAATTGTGCAAATAGCTTCTTCTTTTATTGCTTTATAAGATCGTTGCTCTCATATCAGAGATGAACATCAAATTGTCGTTTGCGGGTCGCATCAAAGCGCGCTAACAAGCTCTTCCGGAAGCAATTATAGATTTAAGCAAATTGAAAAAAAAAAAAAAAAAAAACGATAATTATAAAAGTCGGATAATTGAATTGCATGCGGTTACAGATATAGCTATTACAATTGTTTTTGTTTTTGTTGCAACTTTGATTAATAGTACGGAGTATAATTTCGAAATTTATGTTGTATCAGAAATTGAACTCCTCGTGTATTATCGATCTTATTGAAGTCACTTGTTTTCATCTCGAACTTGACAAACATCCTGCGTTATTTCTCAGAAACTTGCATATTCACGACACGGACGTGCCACATATCTCAGAATAATGCACAAGGTCTGTCAATGCATTGTGCACATATTTGCGGCTAAACTATTGAACTACCGATATTTCTTGAGTACCTGGGTAGTCGCGAGACTACCTAGTTTCGCAACAACTCGGAGGTTCTGTGTCATAGTTATCAAATGCCAATGATCTAACTGATGAATTATCGATCTGATTGGACGTAAAATACACGAATGTGTCACTTGTGTGTATTCAACTTCCGTCTTTCGAGAACACAGACCCAATGGAATTTCTCATACATCATTGTTGAAGACAATAGTATTACTACGCGTGCTAGAATCTTCAATTTACCAGCTGCAACTTGCGTCTTACATCGATGTGTATTACGTTTTTAAAATTATTTTCAGTTGCGGAACGCAGTTAGAAACTCGCTTAAACTCTTGACGTACGAATTGAATGAAATTCTATTTATTTTTCAACTTAACATTTGCATAAAGTTATTAAAGGACATAATATTTATACATTGCTAAATATTAAGAAAATATAATACTAATAACCAAAATTAATAAAGGCTTAATTTGTAGAGAGCATTTTTTTTAATTGAAATCTTAAATTTTTTTCACAGAAAATTTATGCACATGTGTAACCTACATGTTGCTAAGTCTGTTACTGGCCTATACGTGGACTTCTGTCCACTAAAGGTTTAATCTGTGTCTCAGAGACATCTTTGTATGTCAAGAAGTTAATTGCATTTAACTTTTAATGTGTATTACGTATTTTATTCGATTGTTTTATACATACATGTATACACACACACATACGTATCTATATGTGTATTGAGCAATTACATGTAATTATTTGTATTACGTAGATACGCATTGTTACGTGAATATTCGCGATCTCGAAAGGATTCGCATTCTTGTGCGCGCGTCGCGAGGACTGCAACTTTATTCTACACATTTTTTTTTTTTTTTTTGTCATTGTGCGTCATACTGGGATTCCATTGCCTTTAGAATCCGTTTACACGGAAAGTAGAAAGAATCGATCGGCCGCTTATATGACCCGGACTTACGTTTCGCCTTTGGGTGAACAAAGAGAACACGGCCCTTTCTCATATTCATGGTAAACACGGCACGCTCTGCTTCGTTAAATCAACTCTGCCGTGGCTAATCCGCTTTAATGCAATTTCACTTGGTGACTCTTTTTTTTTTTTTTTTTTTATCGCAACGAGCCACACATGCACCCTAGGTCTCGAGTCACTGCGGCGAACCCTCGTTCGCACTTAGGCGTCGTTAAACGTACAGAACCGTGATTTATCGGCACACGGCGTCGATTTTCGAGTGTTCGAGACGCGAGAGAAGAAATAACACGCGGTAATTAGCAAGCGTTAAGTAATACTTGGTTTAATTGCTATAACTTGAACGAACATGTAATCTTTTGCGTGGAAAAATCGCGATAGGGTTTATTTTAGACATGTCCTTGAGACAGATAAATTGGACAATAATTGGATTAGTCTCAATTGTCAGATTTGACACTTGTGTCTTAATGTTAATCAGACGTGATTAAATTTTCAAGCGCGCCACGTTATCTGATTGTACGTGTCTAAGAGTATTTGACGCGTAATTGTCAGGACTTGGCTAAGGGGGTGTTAAACCTTTACGGATGGGGTCGCGATCGTCGAAATGGCGGTGTTTTGTCGGCGATCTCGAAGGTCACGGAAACACAGAAGAATGGCAAACCGACCCAGCCACTTTCCCTTTCTCGCTTCATCGCGCCGAACGCAGCCGAACGATCGATAAAACGCCTCTACCGTCGGACGACCCCGTGCGCCCCCGCGACGATAATATTCCCCTCGTAATAGCCATTATTCCGTTATATTATAGCGCTTTTCGAGACCCCGACGGGAGCTACGCTTTGCCGTTTCACGCGCGGTGCATTCTGCCGCGCGCGCGCGGCCAGAAAGACAATATATCTCGGAGAAAATTTACAAGCAATTTGCATGCTCACGTGCTCGCACGCCACGCCTCCAGACTCGTCCGAGATCCGGTTTTATTCTGAAATATCAGAAAATTGCATTTGAAATAGTTCATTCGTGCGAAACTAATAGAACGAAAAATATTAGGTAGGTATAGCGAGATCAAAAATAGAGTGCAATAAGTTTTCGATGAAGACTCGAAAAAAAACTCAAGAGACTAAAAAAAGATAAATATTCGAAAAAAAAAACGCAACTCTATGTACGTGTAAGTTATGTTGGGCTACGCAAATTTATGTATATTTTTAAATTTATTTGCTTCTTTATTCGCTTTATAAAATGTCAGCGAGTAGTACGCGACTGTTCGCGCACTACTGTCTTTCACAGTAAATTGTTTGAAGATCATTCTACCCTATGATCATGTTTATTATCTTATGCGAGCTCGTGGCAGAATCGTCAAACGTCTAACGACAGCTTAGGGGTCGCGTTCACTGGCCTGTTCTTTTGTTCAATGGTTCCGCGCACAAAGCGCGACATTAGTTTTTTAACGCGGGGATGTAGTATCCACTTTGCAACAGGCTAGTAGCAGTCTCTCTCGACGTTGCTTCCTGACCCTTCTCGATACGGAAACACGATCTAAATCTTATCCGTCGTTACACAAAAGATACGCGGACGTCGTGTGCTCGCGAACGAAAATGATAAACGGAAGTCATAAAGATTGTGGAGAGTCCGACAAAAAGAAAGAGAGAGACAAATAGAGGAAACAGTGGTCTCGTAAAACCGAATATAAAACGAACGTGTGCGCGCTTGCGCGAGGGATGGTCTTCTTCTCTCTATTTAAGAGACGGAACTCGAGAGATAATAGTTCAATACTTGTCGCTTTCTTTAACAACTGTGTATAGTTGTTAAATCGTATCTCAGTATCTTTTGATTTTATAGAAATTTCTTATCTTTAGAAATTTTTTGTTCAAGAATATGTCACATATATGTTGTTTTTTTTACGAAATATACAATAGAGCACTCGATGCGCGAGGTAGTTCTTCGACAATAAATGTGATATATAATTGATGTGTTTGTGGATTTGCTTTTGATCTCAATGACTTATCTCGCTAGAAATAACTTTGTTGTAAGAAATACGCAGTAGTATGCACATCTACTCTCTCTTACCCGTTCTTCGACCACTCTCACCCCTTCCCTCTAACTTGGCTAGTAAAATTCGATACGTGGGGTTGTTCTTGATCGAAATGGTACGCGCATGCGCTTTAAGGTCGTGCAGAGGGCGACAGTTTCCTGTTCACCCTACAGTTCCGTGGTCGGTAATACAGAGGATTTATCCACCCCCTTGACTTGGGGTGCTTCTTGACGCGACCGTCAGACCCTTCGTACCGGCAGCCGAATTTTCCCAACGTACTGCCGGTATATTATTTTCCGGTACTCACATAACTGGTTACCGGTATACGTACTCCAAATGCAGTTTCATGAGATAAACACCGTTCTGTTATTTCTTGAAGCGCAAGCAACTTTCGCGCATTCCCGTGATCTTCCTACGATAAGTTTGACGTGTATCTGCTTGTTATCCTTTGTCATTATTTTTTTGTCGTTATCCTTTGTCAATTGAATGATTCAGATAAATCAGTTTTCTTCACACAGATGATTACGAAGTGCAGTTCAATTATCTATATAAAGTTTTCTAAATAACAAAGACCATTATTACAAATTTGTTGCAGTTTTATGCAAAACTTTCCTAGTTTTTTTATTTTTTATAAATAAATGAATAATATCGAAAAACACAAGAACTGCTTTTGAATACAGAACATTTACGTTGAGTGGTGACATAACTCGCGATTAGCATAAAACTTTGAAGAGTGTAATCTCACGTCTTTTTTTTTTTTTTTTTTTGAGAAACCACAGTGTTGCGAACCAATGTTGCGAACGAGAGAGATAAGAAAAATCCGCGATCTCTTCGCTGCGGCATTCAGGTCATGGAATCGCTCGATTTGGACGATGTCTTAAAAGTCGCGCTTAAAAGTCGTGGTATCGCGTTAATGCATCTTGCTGCTTCATATAGCGTGAATTTACCGCGGCAGAGTTTTAATTGTACAGCTCTTTCGACAAGTAGTGAAGATATAGGTACTGACCTACATCTCTCACACGACACGTGAGAGAAAAGAGCGTCGCGAAATACGATCAACATGATTTATGGAGAAAGTTTATGCAATAACATATTACAAGCGTTAAATTCGCACAAATGCAGCGAGGCGCTGTATAAGCGTTCACGTGTAATAAAATAAAATAAATTTATCTTATCAGAGTTTAATGTTTACGTCGCGTATCTATATCGTTTATTTTTTTTTTTTCAAATATAAAATAATATGCGTATATAACGTAAACGCGAGTTTCGTCTGTATTTTTCGAGCGTACAAGCAAACAGTCATTTCGTGTGACATCGTTCCGCACAATTTCTTCGCTCCTACCAGTATCTCGTGTTGAGCCCGTGTTCTTCCGACAACGCACGGTTGAATCTATGATTTATCCCGCGACACGGAATCGCGGAAATCGTGTCACTAGCGTTGATTTTTTTATTTCACTTCGACATGTTCGTTAAGTGAAAAATACGCGAGAGAGATCGCGGTTCCAATATCGGAGCGGCCCGCTAACGCTGCTAAGTTGTCAAGTTACGTTGGATTCGCATCGCGCCTCGTTAATTTTGACCGAGCTATAATTCTCAAATTCGCGGCGTTCCAATAACGCCAGCTGACAATAGCGGTTGTTGGTTCTCAACTCTTGAATGAACGATGTTTTTTCTGTGTTCGCTTTATTGACATCGAATAGATAAATAATTGTCAGTTGTTGAAAAAACCCGAGAGAAAAAAAAAACCAACCTCCCGTCCAAATTGTGTTGACCGCGATATTCCCGCGCGTCGGCGAATTGGTTTTAAATAATCATGTGTAATCAAATCACTTCATTGATTAAATATATTGTTCTCGTCACGTATTTGTCGGTGAATTTTGCTGCTACCGGTGTCATTTGCGGAATTGAAAAATCTGCCGAAGTGGCGTTAAAATTTTTATATTCGAAATCTTTTATTATTTAATTTAGCGACGACACACAGTTAATTTTTGTGTAACAAAACTTAAAATTACGTTGTTGCAATATTTTTTAAATGTTTCTTTTTTTTTTTTCAAATTGAACAGCTTGTATAAATTTAGCTAGCATACATTTGTTTAGGGATATCGGATTACATTTGTAATATATATCACGCATTATCAAAACGCGCGGCTTGGTCTTGCTGCTGGATGTAACTTTCAGATACATCTACTCTTAATTAAGGAGGTTGTCAGCAACTGCCTGCATTCAGTGTGTGCGCGCGCGTTCAAAGTTCCCCTCGCGAGTACCTCGTTATGACACCCGCTGTCACACGGAGATGATGCGCGCAGAGTGCACGTGTCACAAGAAGGAGAAAAGCTACATTCGCATGCACAAGGGAAACGTTATTATTTATTAACGCACTGCGGCGTGACGCAACGCGAAGTAAATTGAGTTTCTCTCTCCCTTTCTTCTTATTAGTCTTTTAGATTATTCTTGATCTTCATCGGCTATATCATCTTCCGCTATCTTTCGGCAGCTTGACAAATCCGATAGTTCGTAGTTTCACGTCTCGGTCGTCTTAAGGTGAATGCACTTCGGTGATGCATAGGGAACGATCGAGATAACGTTGCGTGCAGATGTCGCCGGCAACTTTACAATATCGTCTCCGTACTTACTTTCACCGTAACCGCAGGCATCGTGTCTGCGTCTGTATACGATACCCGCATACGGCATGCTCCTGGTATTGCGGACGCGGTCGTATCAGGCCGTATGTCGACGGCAGAAGTCGCCTTTGTATAACGCCGGGGTATACTCCCTCGTAGAAAGAGAGACCACCGCGCACACTACACTGGATAACAATTTCACTAACTACCCGAGGGAAAAATTAAAGGACGCTCCGGTAACTGCAACGAGTTGCCTGTTACGCAAATGCTTGGGAATGTGCTTGCGCTAATTTTCGCGCTACACGTCAAATAGCCGCTTTACTTTCTTTTTATATTACTCTTGGAATAATAAACGATGTCTAACAATTGCTCCATTGTTGCCGTTATGTAATCTTTGATATTTCTATTTCACGACAATTATACATTTAATCACACAATTTAAGTTTCTTTAAATATTATTAATTTTCATTATTGATACATTGTTTTAGATGATATCAAAATAATGAATAAACAATCGACTGTAAACATATGTAAAAAACATATTTTTCTAAAATTACACTTTGACAAAGTAATGAAATTACAGAACGTTTTTTTGAGAACGGCGTCTTATTAAAAAGATATTTAATCTTAAATGCGTATTTAGATCTTTTCTTATGAACTGCGTGCGCTACCAATATGAATTTCATTCGTATTCTATTGTGCTATTACTAATATTGGTGAGAGAGAGAGAGAGAGAGAGAGGCGAAAAAAAAGATATAACAAATTTAAGTCGAGAGTGATATTTAGCGCAGTTGCGATAAATCGGTGAAATCTTCTTTTGAATGTGCAAAAGCAGGTCAACCTTGTTTCTTTGAAGACATTTTGAAATCCTGCGACGATTTCGGCGCGGTGCCAGTCGAGAGATAAGGACTTCCGGGAAAATCCGGAACGTTCGCTTGAATATGGACGTAGACGTTTCCCAGGAGTCTACAACCGCGCTATTTTTACAAAGGATAGATACGTTTTCGTTGCATTTTTTCTCTCTCTCTCTCTCTCTTTACGAAACACACTCTTCTCGAAATGGCAACATTGGCGAATCAGTCTTGGGAATCGTTTGTCTCTCGCGAGACACGATCGTCGTCGTAAATTCCGTTGACTTATTTTATGCGACGTGCAAGTTATTGCCGCTATTATCGCTTTCGCACGAGCAAAGATCGAGCGAGATACCCGTCGTGCACGGGGTCATGGCGCTGCGCTTTAACGATATGTGTGAAATATGCAATATCTTGCGAAATTCATGATACATTTCTCGTGTAACTCCTGCGGGATCTTGGTCCGCGCCAGCTGTCGACACCTCTGCTATTTACCGTCGTCGTTAAGCCGCACCTGCGGTTACGTGAAATTAACGATCGAAATATTACGGTTGTACAAGTAATCGAGATAATTTTCTGTTTATATAAAATTACTGATTTAGATCATAAATTCGACAGAATTAACTTCTTCGTAACATGCAATTTTGATACAACGAGAAAATTATCTCACACACGTTCGTGTAATACAATTTTTTTCCATTCATTTCTCTTATCATATTGTAATATAAGTGCAACACAAAAGAAAATTATCATATTTACCAAGTTTCGTCTCTGATATAAATATGTTACGCGAAAAGCATATTGGAGGGAGTGCGTGCGTGGAATAAAGTGTTGCTCAAGGCGTTTAACTCTATCTTGGATCTCGATATTAAAATGGCCGTGTTCTCAAACAATGCCTATGGTTGAAAGGTCACTCGGCGGGAATGAAACAACCAAGAGATAGTAAGAGGCACGCGTTCAAGTTATTCGTTGAGGGAAGTCTGAATACTTGCCCTGGGCATTCGGTTGAATGCGTCGCTCTATTTAAATTCCACCATGAAGAGAATGTTTCGTATTAAAAGGTTTCGGCGAGTCTTGCTGTGGTGTACGCCGGAGGGAGGGAATGTAGCTATCGTCTCCGAATGATGCGGTCGCTTCGACAATGGCAAAGAGTTGAGTGCGCCGTTGTGACGATAGTAAATCTTTCCGGCGCTTACACGAAATAAGAAACCTCCCTGTGGATAAACGAAACTATAAATCAAGAAGAGCGAATATATTTGCCCTGCGTGTACTGCGGCGCGCACGCGACGATTAAACGGGACGAGCAAGCGATCAAAACGTTTGAATAGCGATTTCCGCGCGTCTGAAGATTCTTAATCGTTCGTAGACTGACTTTCAAAATAGTTTACTAGTTGAACTGACTGGGTCTGTGAAACCTACGCGACTTTAAAATCTAACATCTGCGTGAAAAGTCAATTTGTTTTCCATTTTTTTTGAATCGACAGTTTGAACAATTCCCTGTTGATAAAGAAAACAACAAATTGAAAAATCTCTAGTAGTTGTGAAGACAAGCGTTAAAAACTAATTTTAACTAGACACCGGTTTGAACTTTTTTTTGGTCTGGGAGACCCGTGTCAACTCCGAAGAGTTAATTAATCGATCAGAGATAAAAAAAAAAAGAAAAAAAACGAGAGTACTGTAATTCAATTTAATATAGAGAGAATAGTGCGCGTGGATATTTTGTTCACAGAAATTACGTGAATATTTCATTCATTTTACAAATATACTGTGAATAAAATCTGTAAAATTCAATTATACAGTACAATTGAAAATATTTGGAATCGGTGACATTACAATGTTTTATATGTAGTAGTTTATAAACTGATTATAGTATACAAAATATTTTTAATCCAATATCGAGGTATTTCGGCTGTTTTAATTGAGCAAATTCTCGCGCTAGATTTGCGCACGACAAAATCATGATATTCACAAAACTGTTTCAGTTATTTGAAACAGCTGGCACACACCACTTGAATACTTCATCGGAGCGTGGCATCTCTTGCATTTTCGCGCTTTTCTCCGTTATCTCCGAGAATGCTATAATATTTTGCGCTTTCGTGCAGTATATAAAAATATTTGCAAAGACACACAAAAATTCAGGATTTTATAAACGTTTTCCATTATATTTGCGTCGCGGTATCTCTCGGTAAAAACGTTCAAGTACCCGCTCTCGTGAGAAACTTGGTTGAAAAACTTGCGATCATCGATCATAAGCGGGACGTCTTTAAACGAAATCGCGAGGAACAAGAAAACGGCGGCGCATTTTAAATTTAGAAAATAACTGGAAACACACCCCTCGTCTATTGCGCTATTAGTGACTGTGGCAGATGAAAGAGATGCGCATTCTGCCGTTATTGGAAGAAGAATAAACTCAATTATTTTGACATCAAAGCTGCCATTCTAGAAACTCGGTTCTTCGTCATTGAGTCGCACTCTCTGCCGAGTAGGTTTCCACTATGTACTTCTTTATTTCCTCACTGCCTCTCACGTCGTTAGCCCCGTCTACTTTTTCGTTGTCTCTTCGGAGATGCTATCTCGGATCGAATGGACGACTCTTTTGGTATCGACAATCGCCAACGATACGAAACTAATGGCACCGTAGGCTTCGTTATTTTTTTTTTTTACCGATCTTTTTTCCGACTGTTCTCTTTAAAAATACTATTCCGCCGCAATAAGTCGTGTAACGGCACAATAACATGACATTGTTTTTTTTTAAATATAATTAACGGATTTATCTTGCGACCGTTTATTTAGCACGTCGGGATATTTTTATTTAAAAGAAAAACGTATCGTTTCACGTATTTGCTCTGAAAATTTTTTATATTTATATTTAAAAATACTTATTTATTAAACAACACGCACACACGCGTCGTCTCTAAATTTCAGATTTCTTTTATAATACTCTGTTCGTATAAAGACGTTTGTGTCACATCACGTTCGTAAAAATTCCGCAGGAAAGACCATGAATGCATCTCCGTTGGTCTCGATCTCGAGAGCTATCATCCGCAATTCCTCCTCCAGTGGCCAGCTTCTAAAAACCGGGGCCACCTGCCGGACAAGCTAATTTATCTCTCGTGCGAGGTTTAAAGCCCTTCCGTCGTTTATCTTGCCACTCGCCGACGAGTGGAGGATCCGCCGCTCGTTTCTTTTTTCGTTGCCATCGCTCTTTTCCTCTTCCCGCTTGTGCTCTTTAACGGGCACCAAATTGAAAAACACCCACTCGTCGCGGAATCCTCAGGGACTTCGAGAAATTGTCCCGACGAATCTACGTCGTCGTTGTCGCGACGAGTCGAAAGAATTACGTCGTGACGTTCATGCGTTAACGTCGTTGTCAAGAAAATTAAATGTCTTTCAATTACGCGTCTTTACTACGATATATTAAAATAAATTAAGCCAAGTGCAAGAATATGCGGACGCAGAAAATGTGTGTGCAGAAGAGATACGGTCACGATAAATATAAAGGAAAGCAAATATCGCGATAATAAATTAAACAGATTAGAGATTAATGAACGAAAGATAACACAAGAACAAAGTATAAAAAACGCTAATTAATTTTGTATGTTTCACACACGTTTATGAGGCATCGCAATTTTATTGCACAGTCGTTCTACTAATGTTTGTTATTGGATTGAATCACGAGACCTGCCCTACATTCGATAGAAACAGTACTATTACTGATTTAAAGTACGATCGGATTTCACTGCTGATTCTGTCTGATCTGCTTTACTTTTTTTTTTCCTTCCCCGCATCGCTGTGGAGTTACGTGTTTTACTGTAACTCACTTTTACGCGCTAGGTTTTTATGATTCCATACGCGAATCTGAAAGGATGAAGCCGGCACAGTCGGCACGTTTCGTTTTAATGAAACGCACGTGATGAGAACGTGAACGTCGATATCGCAGTCTGAATGTTCGCAGTGCCGAGAGATCATCTCTCGGCAACGGCCGCAAACAGTATCGCATTTTGCGGAGTTCTAAGAGAAAAAAGAAACAAATGTTCCGAAGGAGTAAATGCGCGGCAAACTTGCGCGAAGCCCAGTCGTGGAGCCTATTACCAAAGTGCATAGGAAAGCACGTATCTGTAATATTCATGGAAACGAGCGCTCGGTTTCTCGCGGATGAAACGGCTGCTGATTGCGTATCGCGCAGTTAAAAATTTGTGTTTGTATTTTTTTTTTTTTTTTTTATATATATATATAATTGCGAATACACGCGTTAGCTCTCGCGTAATAATTCGCAAAGCGAGAGGTACGAATTGTACAAATTACAAATCCGACTTTTATATAATACATATATGTATTTTTATAGATGTTTATTTGATTCAATTTGATATGTTTTGTAGATTGCATCAGTTTTATTTGATTGAAATATGATCGCAGAAAAACTATTTATGCATCTACGTAACGTTTTTTTTTTTTTTTTTTTTTTTTATCGAAGAGTTAATCTTTTTTAGGATTAAATTGAAATTGCTGTAAAAAAAAACGCGTATTACACGACGAGAGCAACGCCGAGAAGAGGATTAAGTCCGCAATAATTTCACTCGAGATTACACGGGGTACACAAGCATTCGCTTTCTGAATGAATGACATAATCTATATTTCAACGCGGTGATTTAATGGACAGTTCATTCACACAAAAAAAAAAAAAATAAAAAAATAGAGAGTCAGACAAAAACTGAGAGTCGACACACAGAATAACTTGCGGGGCGCGCACAATGGTCCCGCGGGTAGGAAACTGCACGACAAAAGGCGTGATGCGGAGAAAAAGAAAAATCAGGACAACGAATCAGAAGGTCAGATGAGCTGTCAAATCAGCGCTCGCTGAAACAACGTGTCGAACAATTGCACGACGAATACCGATGAAAAAGATTCGATTTTGCACTTCGGCACGAATACCAACCGCCTTTCCTTTCAATAGCGAGGCTTTTCCCGGTTATTCCGATTTCATCCAATACGAGTCGCGTCAGTTCTGCTATTGCGCTCAGTATCGATTTTAATCACAACAAATCCCGCATAACAGCACGCAGCGATTGTGCTCTGAAATCGGCGCAGTCTTTTTTCGTCTTTTTCCAAGTTATTTCAAATCATATGTTTAAAATTAAAATTAAAAGAAGCGATTTTTCTATAAATTTCTTACGTTTAATGAAAACTGCAGTTATTTGATATATTATTTATAACGACGATAAAAAAGAAAAAAAAAAACAAGCGGGTATTTTATAAATCATTTCAGTGTACAAAAGTCTCGAGTAATCCACGAAAACAATTGCGATCGCGGGCGAGACATGTCCGACTTCCTTCGTGTATGAAGACGTTCGTTGCCGAGAAAATGAAAAATTTCAAACAAAACACGCGCTTCGAAGCTTTCTACCTTACATATCTTGTATAAATTCACTTATTACAAGGCGGGTTAGGAGTGCGTGTCGGTTTAACGAGAGAGATTTCATCAGCGTGTAAAAGATGGGAATTTTCTCCCTAGCATAAAGGGAACGTGTGTCGCGCATATATCGCCGGTTGTTTCGGCAAAAATCGTTTTTCCCGAGGTGACAGTCGCTTTACGACGCTGGTTTATGTAGTGTAACTTATTGTGTCAACCGCGGACGAGTCTTCGATAGTTCCCTTGAGACAGGCAGGGCGCAGATGAACGATGGAAAAACTTTACACGACCTCAAAGTACTTTCCGATCGTCCTAACGCGTAATGGATAGAACGTTTTTGCCACCGACTCAAGTTTTGTAGTCGCGAAGAAACATTGAAACTTCCCCAAAATTGATCCACACGGAAGAAATTGTGCACACACACACACACACACACGGTCACAAAAATTTATGTGCTAAAAAGACCGGATGTGTGTATCAGTAAATATAGAAATACATCAGCTCGTTCATATATTTCTCATTTAATTGCGTTAATTATTCGAGCAGAATAAACTTGGCAAAGTACGTTGAATGTGATTTTCGTGTATTTTTTTTTAGCTTTTAATTTTTCATAAATTCGGTTGATTTTCTATAACTTTTTATGTGTAAAAAAAAAACACAAGTATTATTAGCGCACGAGTTGTTAATCCTGCAACTAGAGTGAGTCTGTGAATTGTGTACGTACGCGAAGCTCGCAACAGACACAGAAACTACACTCGGCAAAAACTTTATTCATGTCGACGGCTGTATGGCGTACTCAAGTTCTTTCAACGCGAGCCTCTATTGTCATCAGATATGAACTTTGAACTTTATGCCTGTCTCGTCGCAGACGAGACGTAACGTAAAAAGTCGATGGATAACATAACAGCCGTACATATGTGTTATGTAGTTACGCTAATTGTTTTTTTTATTCTTTTTTGTTTCAGGTAAGAGAGAATTGTGCTTCAATGTCGAGTCTGATTTTTGGTGAGTGTTTATTTAATCTGTACGATATTAACAAAAACACGGTTGCGAATTGAATAATTGATAACTTGATCAATTTGCTTGTCGCGAATCGACAATTGTCCGTCAATATTCTTCGCCAAAGAAAAGCGTGAAAGTTTCTACGAGATATCTCTCCTACGAGGGTACGTTTTGCCAACATTAACTTATCATATCCCGTTCGGAATTGTTAACTTTTACGGCGAAGTCGTGAATTTTAATTGGTTTCGGTGATAATTGAAAGGCTCGAACGGCGTTCGACCGTCGCGTAAAATATAATAGCCATGCGAAAGTCCGGTTCAGGACGCGCTGTTCAATTACAAAACGGCGCGGATTTACTGATGTGAAAGAGAATTTCAATTAGGCGCTAATGGACGGTATGAGATTTTTGTTACATTAAAGCGGAACATCCGATTACAAATCGATCGCGTGGGCCAATATATTGCTCACGTTACTTAAACCCGCCGGAAAGCTTCGAAAACAAAATATTCGAGCGAATTGATAGTGCCTAGCAGCCCGTTGGATTTTACGTATCATATCGCAATTAACATTAAAACCACAATATTCGATTGTAATTTGTATATATCCAATAATAATTCCGATAAAGGTGACACACAAAGATTTGACGGAAATGCGCGCTTTTTCCGGGAGGGCGCGTTTTAATTTTCGAACATAAACTTCTTTTGATCTTTTGTCAAAATATGCACAAAACTTCCCACGATCGTCTGAATCGAACTCCCCTTTCTTCAAGTAACAATTTGTCGCTTCTAAGCTCACATCGAAGGGAGGCACTGAAAAGGTACTAGCGATAAGAGCCAAGCTGAAGCTTAATTGAGTGAGATTTCGCAAAAGAAGCGACTCGGAGGATGTATCATTAAAGCGAGCGCCTCCGCCTCCGTTTGCCTCCTCACCCTTAACTCGGTAACCCATATTTCACGGCAGTACTTACTCTAGCCATTCTCCCTTCACAAAGCCACTCGTCCCGCACAAAAATACTCGCGAGCGAGCGCGTCCGGTGCAGCCCGAAGTACTTGTAACGTCACGAAGAATCGCAGTGCCACGAGCAATCCCTATTGCGCTAAACCGCGAATACGCTTGATTATACACACAATTATAAACACAAAAAAAAAATATATATATATATATATTAATACATGAATGACGAGAGTAAATTTTTACGCTTTGAAACGAGTTGAGGAAAAGTGACTTTTTTTATGCGGCATATTTCTATATGCGTATACAAGGACGACATGAACGACGTATTTTTTATCAGATTGCGGGATGAAGAAACGAGAGAATGAAAGATGAGATCTAAGGAGAGGGATATAAGATACCGGAACAAGAGCTCCGTTTCTTACTCCGTCCTATCCTCTCTTGGTTTTTCGCGCTGACAAAGTTTTCAGTTTCGTTTTTACACCGAAGACGGCACTTTCGCGCGCGCGAGAGTTCGCACATCTGAAAATTGCAAGTACCAAACTCTGCGAAATTTATTTTCTTTCTGTTTGTTTGTTTCTTTCTTTTTTGTTTGTTTTTTTTTACGAACTTGATGCATATTCCTTTCATTGGATAATACATTTGTCTTTTGAAACACCGTCACAGTCTTTGAAGAAAATTATATTGCGCAATTCTGAGTAAACATTTCTTGCAATAGACAAGACAAATTTTAAATTCTACGAGAACTCGTAAATCTCGTGATGTCACACAAAGACGCCACGTCTTTTTGTCTTTTTGTTTTTTTTTGTTTTTTTTTTTTTTTGTTTTTTTTACATGAGACAAAAACGACACGCAGAAAAAGATAAAGCTCGAAAGAGATCTTTAAAGCCCGAATTTTTTGTTCGTTTCTCATTTAGTGTCTTTTGCTTGTTTGTGTGGTTAACGTGTGTCTGCTAACGAAGCTATTGTGGCATCTCGGTCAACGTTTGATCCGGCAAAATCCCATGTGTTGCTTGCAGCTTTAATGCCACTTCATGCGGACGCTCGCGGGAAATCCGTGTGCACGTATATGTGTATATATGTGTGTGTATATACTCTATGCGTGTATATACTTTATATATGTATATACTCTTTTTGTGTATATACTCTATTTTCTCAAAGATTCTTTATACAGACTAGAAGTGTATAATTCACGATGATATATCTACGAGAATCTGCAATCGTAGCTCTTCCCACGTTTGAGTATTTTGTGAAAGAAGCGATGAGTGGAACGAATTATCCGAGCGTGTTGGCGATGAAATTAATTACGACACGAATTGGTTATATCTACGACACCTGCAAGCCAAATTAGTTCGTAAATGGCGAATGATATACGATCCAACTGTTCGTCCTTAAAAATATCTCATGATAGATCCATAACTCACATAGACTAAGCGGATTAAAATTTGCATTAGAAGCTAAGTTTATCATTAAACTTGCATAACTTATTAGATGAGTTTTGTGACATCTCGCACCAAAATTCGCTTAACACGATATAGGATATAGGTTGGTGTTAATTATAATAGTATTATTATTAGCCAGAATTTAATATATTTTATACATCTAAAAGAATTATTTAATAGAATATTTAATAGATTATAATAGATTATAATATATAGATCATTAAAAAAAAAATTAATAGATTATAATATTTAACAGAATATAACATTTAATATAGACGAATATACTATTATTTAATAAAATATTATAGAGCAAAAGAAAAAAATAAATTATATGGTGCAAATTTTTTTTGAATTATAAAATTCCAAATCTCGTTGCTTCTCTCTCTCTCTCTCTCTCTCTCTCTCTCTCTCTCTCTCTCTCTTAATAGAATGAAGTAGTAGTACGTTATATTAGTCGGCCACAGCTTTCAGTGCCTAAACCGCAAATCGCACACCGCGAAACTTGCTTCTATTTCGAACTATCCTCAATGGATTACATTACACCATTATATTCTGAATGGTCAGTTTAGATAATCCGTACTTGACTAGTGCGCTTATGGATTTTACAGAATGCGTCGTCACCCAGCTGCGCCACGGGATAATCTATTTCTCCATCGCTATCATCGTAAAGTGTCTCCGTCGGAAAAATCCTCTTACTTCGCGCAGCGCGTTACGAGACACAGCTTGACGATCTTCATTAACGGAAAACGGTCGATTAACTTTTTACTTCGCTTACATTGAATTTATGCTTTACGCCCTGTACGGATGAACGCTCGTGAACCTTCAGGTGTAAGTTTTGCGGAATACAGGCAACGTTGTCATCGTTTTTTTTAAGTATAAGATTAACGCGAACGTTCACGAAGCGACGCAACGAAAAAAAACACGTTGTGTTCGTTGTCTTCGTTTTTCTTGTTTGGTTTTCCGAAAAATATATTCCTCGATATTCACGTCTTTATCTCCCGAATTATTCTTTCTATTCCCAGTCAACAATAAATTATTTTATTTCCAGATTAGTTTTTCTATCTGCGCGATTCGAACGTGGTTTTCGGATTACATATAAATCCAGTGTGTCATTTAAGTGCAGAGTTTTTCTTCGTCGAACCGAGGACTAGACCATTTTTTCTTTCTTTCTTTTTTTCTTCCTTCCTTTCTTTCTTTCTTCCTTCCTTCCTTCCGTCGACGCCCGCCGGCTCGCTCGCCGACGGAACGCTTTTATTATTTCGCTTTGTGCGCCGGGTTATAGCAAATGATTTATCTACCGGTAGCAACGGCATCGCTGCCTCATCGAAACTTTGCGTAATCTCGTTCGACGGCCGCCTGCCGGATCGAATAAGTTTCGGTATCCGCGTAAACCTATCGCCGTTTCCATTTGTATCCATCAGACTAAGAAGTAGTTGCCTTGAACGTGGTGCGCACCACAAGAAGTCATGGATAATGCAGAAGACTATTTCGTCGGCTAATTGGCGAAAGTCTAGCTACCGAACTTAGCTGCGATACGTTGCGAACGCGATGCAAATGATGTTTCCGAAAGCAACTATTACGTGATTCTATTACTATTGCTGGGTTAGCAGTAGAAAGAAAAATAGATAGTAAGAGTATGAGTCGCGAAATTATTTTAAAAAATTAACAGTCGAATAAAGTGCGACGTTTGGCACAAAGTGAAGCTGTACATTTGAAATTGTTTATTTAATAATAAACAATATGCTAAAATATGTGTTTCTATCGGTGCTTTGTGAAGACAGAATTTTATATTATTCAACAAAGCTCGAGCGGATTTCTCTGTACAGTCGTACAGTTTATATTAGATTACGAGATTCCACGATTTCACGTAATTAGTTAATTAGCCAGAACGTCAATAATACTTTATTATGCACATTTGTAACTGTCGCAGCAATTGCATTAATATACAAAAACTCTTACGTTGCCAACTTGTTTAAATTTCTGAATGTTTAACAACGCGCAAAACAATATTTGCGATTGCCATCACACGCGGCGGATCGATTGTGTTTATTTCTGTATACGTTGCACAGTTTTTTGAAATTCTCATTTCGATTTTTTCATTGTCACCACGCCTCAAATTTTATTTTCGCAGACGGTAAAAAAACGCATTTTTATCCTCGAGCTTGCGCGTTTTTAGATTCTCGTCTTCAGTCATCTTCGTTATTTGTTCTCTTTTATCGGTATTGTAGCAAGTCATCATTGATGTGCATCTGAACTTGCATCATGAATGAAGATTTGAAACGAGTGTTGACACTTGGATGACAAGTGGCGCATGAAAAAAATAAGAAAAGACACGTTTGAATGACATACAAAGAGATGAGATCTATGTGTGCGTACTGCCATTTTCTTAGTTTTCCTGTACTGACTCTAAAAATGTAGAAACAACTCTAAAAATATAGAAAATTGATTATCAAGCAATTAAATATATGAAAGTGATATTTCTAACATTATTTAACAGCAGAAATTTATATTTAATATGTGCGATGCAATTCTTTCCAGATTAATGAGTTTCTTTTTTATGTTTCCTCTGAAAAACGCAATCGAAAATCATTAGCGTTATCACAATTGATCTACATGCGCTTCACTCGGTTCATTCCCGAGATGCTCATATATCCAGAAAAGAGAACTGTGGATCGACATACGTGGTTCGCATTACGCAGCGCTGTGTAAATAAACCGTGTGAGATAGAAACTTATGGAGAAAGGCGGGAGCAATGAATGCATATGACGCTCGTAACATTTTCGGAGAGACGGATAGCGTTTTGTCATCTGGTTGATCTATTCCTGTCGCGTACTTTTGTCTCTTAACAAAATATTCATTATCGGTGGATAGCAAAAGTGTTACGAAATGTTTCGTGTTAATTATATCTTTTTTTTTCTACTTTATTTTTACGTAAACATAGCACCAATAAAAAAACGAATTTTTAACTTTTGGTCGCATCGATTGTTTGTTTTTGTTTTTTTTTGTTTTTTTTGTTTTTTTGACCCGGAAGTTCTTGAAGTTTTCTTCGGCGTGGAGAAAATGTCTCCCCGCGCGAATATTGTCGTTGTCCTGAACGTTTTCGTAGTCAACATCTCGACTCTCGTTCAACCTGGCTGGTAAGGGCGGGCTTTAATGGTCGACGCATGCTGTATGCATTACGTAAATAGTGAGAGCAAGGCGAAGCTGAGAGATAAAAGCGAAGATAGGCGCAAGAAAAACAGTCAGATGTGTACAAGGAATGAAAGTGATGCTAAGAGACTGTATCCTGTGAATATCAGCGTCGTCCTGGTGGAGATGAAGGTTCCATCTTGCTTCTCCTACTCTTTCATTTTCTCTTTACTGCTTTTTCACGTTACGTCTCGCGCATAGAAATAGGCTGAAGATGGTTCGTTCGATGTTTTTTTTTCATAAAAAAGTAATGTATTTTTTCCCAGTGCTACAAAAAAGTTATACGTACAAAAAAGTTATATTTTTGTGTTGTTTCTTCTTTTGGCAGATTACTTATTTTCGAATATTTAATGATTGAATATTTTTAGCGAGAGAACATTTCACAATTTTTGTTATTTTGTGAATGAAAAAAAAAAAAAAACTACTCAACGTTCAAACGTTTTGCAAATTCAATATTTCAACCAACATATGTTCGTAATAAAAGGATGCAACAGCAAGATCTATTTCTTTACGTATCAATGCATCATCCTGGAAGAGGATAAAAACGATATTTCTTCTTTTTTCTCCTTTACTTTCCTTGTCTGTTCCCTTTCTTCTGTCTATCTTTCCTATCGCTTTGCTAGACGAACGGCAGTGGCGGTGTTTCTTCGGAGAGAAATGGGAACTTGTCGTCGTCGCCGCTGTTGTCGGCACAGAGTAGACGGAGGATACGAGAAAGCGGCAAGAGGGAGCAGCAGGACCGCGCCGATGTTCCTGGGGGAACGTAGTGGAAAGTGGGGGCAGGAGAGTCCGGGTGGAACGGGAAGTGAACGAGGAGGACGAGGAGGAGGCTACGTCGGGAGGTAGTAGTCGGTCGTGCGGCGCAGGCGTGCGCCTCGTCGCGGCTCGAATCCCGCCGTATTCCAAAGAGGAACACGCCACTCCGCCCCCGGCACGGCAGCCACGCGTCAGTCTCACCCGACTGACCTCCTGTCCCTAACTTCCCTCTTCGATTCCTGACCCGCGCACATTGAACTCACGCGCTCACGTCGCTTACCGGTCGGAACTATCGCGCTCGTTCCGCTCGCGCTTGCGGGAAGCTCGGCAGCAAGTGTGCTCACAGTGCAACCGGCTGGACTATGTTAGCGACAACCAATCCGCGAACGATGGACATTATTAGCTGGAAAAGTTCGAAGACGAAATCGCTGTCATCGTAGCTCGATCGACTTTGTCGTCGTTTGGATTAAGAGCGTTTGAAAAGACCTGAGAGAGGAGTTACTCGGGAGAATCGGTGCGCGAAAAACGTGAATGCGTAGAAGTAACCGCGCGGTGGTGGTGAATCGTAAGGATGACAGCAAGAATGATAGTGAGCAAAAGAATTGAGAGTCGGAAGAGATCGAGGAAGATGAATGACGTTTGTTCGATAACGGCTCGAGGAATCCAATAGTTTGTAACTCCTGGAAGAGTTGAGATGAATACCTGTCGAAGAGGGAAGTAACCGGCCTAACATTATGAAATATTGCAGTAATATTGTTTGTTTATTTCAAGATTATTGAAACTTCAGAAAAAAAATCGTCTCTTTAAATATCTTCAAGCCCGGGTGGTGAACCGAGTGTACAGTGCGCGCGTAACAAAGATTACATCTCTTGTGATTGTAAATCGAAGGAAATAATATATCGTCGAAATCTCTCTTGCGACAATTATTAGTGAAACGTAGCCGTAGATGAAGTAGTGTTCCAGTAGCAAGCAGATTAAAGCTGATGTCTGATTAGAATCTTGGTGCAGTTTAAACAAACCGGCCACGTGCTTAGATATGCTATAAGCTTGCATCCTTCATCGCTCATCGAACTTAGAAGATTCGGAACCAAAAATAATGATCAATAGTAGATCACTGAATAGAAGAATAGTTTTATCGAGTAGTAGCGCGGTGAAGAGTAGCCACGATATCATTCAACAAAAGTTATAGCATCCGTAGTTGATTCGAAGAATATTCAGAAAATTGTAGTAAAGATATACGTCGTCCTGTTAGCGGATGTGTCGAAGATTGTCGATAATTAAGTTAATGAAGAATACTGATGATGTTATTAATGTTCGACGAGAAAACGGCTTCGATATTCACTTGAAATATAACAATTACAAAGAGAACAAAGTTTTGAGAAATGGATATATATTTGGATTAATTACTTCCATATATCAAAACACATAAAAGCAGCAATGAGTTTGCATTTTAATCAATGATACAAGAGAGTAGCTATTTATTAATACCGAGAAAGGCGCACGTGATTTACGTGCATTTACACACATGCATTCCAATTAGCGTGGAAGAGTAAAACAGAATTGATTGTTTGCAGATGTGAAATATCCAAGTTTTTCGTGTCAGTGATTGAGATTTAAACGGCCTACAAAATAATGCGGTGAATGAACAAATAACGTACGAGCCATTATTCCGCAAAATATCGAACTTTGCATCGAATTACCGGCGACCTATAAAATCATTAATGCAGAGACTTAACGGAAACATAAATTTGCAAAAGTTTGTTGAATTTATCATTGCTTTTTCGTGTGAACATATTATTGAATTTATGAAAAGCACACGGAATTTATCGATTTCGTACTCGAGTTGAATTTCACGCCAGTCGTTGATATTTAAAGTACTGTATCCGTCATCCGAAAACATTTTTGACATTGAAATATCGCGAGTTCGATACTTTTTTGACATGGAAATTGTGCGCATAAAGAAAACTTAATAGACTCTTACGATACATCTGAAAGTATAGTGTCGCAACTACTCTGGAAACAATCAATCGGGGCAATGTTTGGGAGATTGGACACCTAATCGGACGTGTCCTCACGCCGATAAAACCAAATGGGCGAGCCGAAGCCCGCCGTCTCTCCGCAGCCTAACGGCGGAGTGAAGCAGAAACCAACTAGTTTGAATCTCGCACCGGGTCCCGGCTTCTATCGCAATGTGAACGGACGCGCGAGTCTGAATGATCGTCATCTACAGCACGTCACCGCTCTCGTCAGCGGTGGACGCACCGCACGCGTCAACAAGTCCGCCTCACCAAATTCTGCCGCCGCAATCAACAACTCCGAGCCCGGTGGCGGCGGCGGCGGTCCAACAACTACCATCCAACTACCAGCGCTATCAACAGTACCACCATTATCAACATTACCTGCAGCGTGGCCGTTGTCTGCAGAACTTGAAAATTTGCTGGAACCCCCGCCCCCACCGGCCCCAACACACTCCTCCTCCCCGACTCGAGCAAGCTCCGTCAACGAGCATCAGCACCAGAACGAACAGCAGCATAACAATCTACGATCGTCCCCGATCAATCAGCTGCCCACCCGTAGCCCGAGTCACAATGGTCACGGATTCCCCCTCTACACACCACCTGCCCCGATACCAGCATCCGGCGCAAATAAAATTCGCTCTACACCCAACGGGCTACCACAACCAGCAGCACCGAGGCGTCCTCATAGTATTGCCGCTCCAACCTTCCACGGTATCCAACACTCCCTTGGTCAGCTCGGTGGTAGAGCCGTCGCAGCGTCACCACTATCCTCAGCAGCATCAGCACCCGGAGCAGCAACACCGACACCGTGGGGCCCAACTGCTGCACCAAATGCAACCGCATGCGGTATACCAGGAGTGGTACAACGGCGTGCCCATTCGGTCGCCAGTACTCCAGTATCTCTACCCACCAACAGTGGCAACAACAATGGCGGCATCAATGGCGGCCTCAACGGCCAGCAGGAACCAAGGAGTAACGGTCCATCAACCAACGGCGGTGGCGTCGTGGTATCCGCGACTCGCAGCGCTATACCACCCCAATCTCTATGGAACGGTCAACAACCCATACCTAGGCGGCCTCACAGCATCGCCTCGACACCCGTTACAGCTGCAACAGGCCTACCTCCAGCTACAACAGCAACACCAACAACAATATCAACGTCCGCTCGCACACCAGGCGAACCTATACAATGGGGTGCATCCGGCTTGGTTTTACATCAACCCATACCTCGCAGGGCGTACGCCTCGACCCTGCCACATCCTCAACCACCCACGCCCACGTCACAAGGGCCCTGTCTAAGTGTACTGACTAATCCGGGTAACTCCAACACCTGGACACCGGGCGCCGCACTTCGGCCGAGACCCCACAGCATCGCCACGACACCGCAAGGAGCTCCAATGCCACCTGCTTCCCCCTCGGATTCTGGTTATCGATCGTTACCCTCGGCTGCCAGTGACTATCAGATTCTCAAATCGCCGTCTAAGTCCCAGCAGCAAAACCAGCAGCAGCAACAACAACAGAATCAAAATGCTGCGCGACGATCGTCTCTGCCGTCGGCTCAAACTCTACTTCGCACAACCGCACCACGACCCAGCCCTACGTTTCACGGTCTTCCTTTTCGGCCGTTCACGTGCGGCGTTTCCCCGAACGGTAATCCGATCTTCCTCGGTTGCACTCATCTCCACAATAGCAATTCCAGCAGTGGAAGTACCGGCACGAGAACTTCCACGCCGGCAACAAGCCCGGCTACGCCGCTCACCACGTCGCAGGCGATACAGCAACTGCTGGCGCAACCGAGAAACGGTTTCAAAATCATGGATGATAAGGTTTCATTGTTCATAGAAATCCTTGACACGCAGGAGAGATTCGCTAAGGTTAGTGTTAACAATATCGATGTTGCATGCTGTATCGATATTGGTTTTTCGCTATTAAAAGTTGACAAATTTATTTTTAGCCAAAGAAATAATCGTACATCTCTCTCTTCATCACAGCTGTATTTAAAATTGTAACATATATATATTTTTTTATTTTTATTACATATTATATATTATTATTATCTATTATTGTTGTTGTTTCCGGTAAAATGTATTAGAACGTCAGAGTAGATCGTGTTTAACAACCGTGTAAAAAGAAAAGGAGTTTTGTCGAGAGAAAATTGAACGACGAGCTAATTTTCTCGATGTAAGAGCTATCCTACCTACTCAGTAGTTTATTGAATTCGGAAGCGATTTGGCGCCTAAGTCAGTTTGTGGCTTAAATCGATAATACGCTCGGCGATGAGGAAGGATTCTATCTTAGGATATCTCAATAGAAGGTCATACATAAATTTGGGATCTGAAAAATATATGTGATGCGAGACGCTTCGTGCTTCTCTCGCACTTCACTTCCATAGACGATCGATCGAAAAACACTGTACACACAAGCAGAGATAGACAGGCGAGCTATAGTCCAGACCGCAACTTGGCGTACTAGTACAGCAACTTTATGGTTTGCCGCCGCCATCTTGCAATATTATTTATATGCAAACGCGTAAAGGGGTGGAAGGGCACGTCGTTCGCGCGAATATCGGGAGTTTCAGATCCGATTTACCGCCACTTCCGGTGCGACGAATGTGTATGCGCGCGCATCCTGCATAATGCATGGGAGATAGGGACGTTAACGCGAAAACTCCATTCGCGGCGGAGATGGGCGTCACTTGCGAAATGACCGCTGCAAATTTTTTCAAGCGAAATGTGCTGTAACAAGTTTGCCTTGCTGACTTTTTTTTTTTTTTTTTTATATGAGTTGACGAGGAACTTGTTCTTTACATTGCAGTTACGGTGACGAGATTGAAAAAAATTTGAGAATTTTTGATAGAAGTGAGGCACACACGCGGCATATTGCGATTTCAATTTTAAATGCATAAATTTTTGTTAGAGATACTGTTTGTTGAGGATATCTGTTTTAATTCTGTAGAGAGGGCGATGTTATTTTCACAGCGGCTCACGAACGGTGTCGTGCGAACTATTTTGTAGTAAATTGCTGCTGCAGAGAGAAGAGTTCTGAGAAATTATTCTGTGGCTATTTGGTTAATTCCTGAAATGCTTTCGTGACATTTTTCAGGAAAAGAAAGTAGTAGCAATTTTCATTTTGTAGATATATTCTCTTTTACCACACTCGCTAAGTTTTAATTTGCGCGTAATTGTTTTCAATTTATTTGTTTTTGATCATTCGCCGCACACAAATAAGAAAGAGCGTTCTCTTGTCTTCGAAAATGTATTTTACGTATCATCGATTTGCATGAAAAAAAAAAAAAAATCTTGCGATTTATCTTGTAGCTTCAATTTTTCGCGTCGTTCCGATGGGTCCTTTTGATGGAGAACGTTCCTTGCCGAAAGTAACGGGTATGCGGCTAGGGATTAAATTCCGCGGGAATTGATGGCAGCGCTAAGATTAAACTACGACCTCCGGTAATTTCAAGAGATTCCTCTCATTCAACCGCCCATTTCCACCCTTTTCCTTCCGAGTGCTTGCACCGCTGTTTGCAAGTCGTTTCAAAGGACACACGCCGCGTCATTATACGTACAGCTTTCCCCAACCCTCTCGACTCTATGTCTCTCTCGACTTTATGTTGACGACGACGCGGTCCGGATAGTGGAGGGATGTCGGATGCGGAAGAGCGATCTTCTCGGTAGTTTCCTACCTTCTCTTCTCTCCTCTCCTCTCCTTACATCGACGTCCGCGCGATACACACGGACGCACGTTTCTGAATTCACGTTGCTTATCCAATGGCATATTAGTTTCCAAGTCGACGAGGCTGCTTAATTGGAGTCTTAATATCGTGTGCTTCAAAGCGCGAGCAGATGAACGTTGAGCTCATCGTGCAAGAAACACCAATTGCGGCGGCACGACTGGTATATATCTACAACTACTATCTCGACGATGAATGTAAATGGGATCTGCTACTTCGAGCACTCGCGACGAGTAGTGAGTTTTTGGCCGGTGTCTCGCTTAACATCTCTTAATGAATGAATGAACGATGACGTTGTGGTAGACCACGAACTCGAGACGCGTGATTAGTGACCGCAAGGCGACGTTTGTCGGCTTCCGCGTGAACGAGAAAACGTCTCATTGTTATTTGTTCGCTCAGATATAATTGTCCATATAGTCGCGCAGATTAGTACATTTTTAGAAACTTTCAGTGGTTGTGATATTTTTCCATGGTAATTTAATTTCAAGGTTCACAGTTGTGTATTATGAAAACCAATAGACACATTTACTATTTTATAATCTCACACTGTCACTCTTAAACGTGGAATTTAATTTTGAATTTTTTATATTATTCTTAAATATTTATTTGGATCTATTTGTCTCTCTTAACACATTCCACCGATTTAGATCTCCCGTAATTGACACGAAAATTTCGATGGAGCACGATTGAACGCACTAATAATATCTTATCGGAATTCACCATGTAATGGAAAATTCCAAGAAAATTTCTATCCAAGCCGCAGCTAATGGGAGTCGAAAAGTGAGGTGCTTCTTTTTCTCACGGTTTATGCGACGGTTTATTATAGACGGTTTATTATGAACTTTTTTTTAATCACAAAACGTAGACTTTTTTTTTTAGTCCCGACCTTAATGAAGCAATAAGAGAGATATTTTCAGTGTTGAAAAAGATTGAAAAGGAAAGCTTTTTAGTTGGTTAAAAAATATTACTCAGGGGAGAAAAAAACTGAGCGATATAATATCTCTGTTTCATTTAACAACAAAGTCTGATAGAAAATGATGTCACTGATTTTACTTGTGTTTCGAGCATTACATCATTTTGATAAGAGAGAGAGAGATAATAAAGGTGAATTTTTCGTGATAGTGCTCGCGAAGACTCGTTATTTTACATAAAAAAAACGCGGCGGCGGAGAATTTACGTTTGTTGAAAAGTCAAAGCAATTTAACTCGCAAACGTGGCGTTAAAAATTGAAGATGAACTGTCTTGAAATACTCTCGTTGTTATGCATTTCTGTATCTAAATATGTATATATCTCGGACGTAGCTAGATTAACGGGTCGCAGCTAGCGAAATGGCGAAAAACTTTACAAACACACTCAAGAACGCACCATAACTTTCGCGAAAATGAGTTTTTAAGTTAGAAATGTTTCATCACGACACTTTTTTGTGCGAATGCCATTTTTTTCATGTATTTTTGCGACTCCAAATGGTCGAAAATTCAACAACTCTTAGAGAATAATGCAGTAAAAATCGAGCAAAAATTTTCATAACGTAATTTTGTAATAATTATTGAGATCTAAGTTATATAATCATATTATTCTTTTATTTTAATGAACGTTACAAAATCAACATCGGCAGTTTCTAAATGTTTATTTTAAGATTTGAAAAATTAAATTATCATTCTCGAATATACGGAGATTTGATTTGTCTGATACGAATTACAAATGACAGCGAGAAGAACATGACGTTTAAGGAAATGTTTACTAGAAAAACGGACATTAGCAGTCATGACCAAAAGTGTACCTTTCATCTAAGTATAGCTTTGCGAGAATACACAGCAGGAAGTATCGGACTAGGTTCAGAAATTTTTTGGCTTAATTTAAAGACAACTTTGCTTTCATAAAAATACCAAAAGACACCATATGTGTTTCACACATCTACGTTTAAAATGTTAAAAATAACGCGCTAAAAGTCGATATTTTGTTTTTTCAAACAATATTTGTGCCAAAATCTGTTCAAATTATTGTCTAGCGTAATTTTGTGCATATGCAAATAATTTAGATTTTATTTCATAGTTATCTTTTTAAAATTTAATGTAGCAAAAAGTTTCCCGTCTGTTTTTCTTCGAACATGAGTTCGCGCTGCCTGCGATCGAATCATTTGCCGAACGAATCATTTACCACGCCGAGGGAGCAAACTTCGTCGCAGCTTCGCTCCCAGCGCGTAAATATCGCTGCTTTTCAATCTCGCAAAGACCCGATCCGTGGCACGATCGTCCGGCTTGTTCCTGTTCTCGCTGTATACTGCGAATTTTCCGGTAATGGAAACGTTGCAACCGTTGGATGTACGACGATTGGAAGATACTGAAGAAGAAGAAAGAGCGCGTAGCATATTTTACTCGCGCGTATATCCAGACACTTTATTCGTAAACTAAACCAATATACTCGCTAAACTCGAACCAAGGAAGGAAGAGAGGAAGGAAGGAAGGAAGGAAGGAAGGAAGAAACTGACAACAGCCTATATTCCACGGTATCCTCCGTCGTTGCGCGTCGCTTCGACGGACCATTCTGCAAAGCCCAGGTCGCCCAACACAATAGATTCCATCCCGGAGGAGCGTCGAGCTCGAGACAACTTCTTAAAGCCGCGCCGTGACGTCCAAACTTCGGACACATTTTACCCCGGGCCGGTCCCATTAGCGTAAACTTCCAACGGCGTGCGACACTATATCATTACGATGTTACTGCCAACGGGGACTTCAGTTCGTTTCACGCGAGAAGGACCGTTGCGATAAATCCATCTCACCGCACGGATACGCGGTGCAACGTGCTTAAATCTTAGCTCGAGTCACTCTGTTTAGTCCTTCTTCTCTGTGCTAGCTTACTACGGTGCGCTATTTTTCAAGCACGGATGAGAGAAGCGGCTTCTTGGGATTTTTCCAAAACTACTTTTTCTTTTCTACGCTGGTAAACGAAAGAAATTGTTTCGAGATTCTTGCGCGCAAATTGTGTAAAAAATATTTCACGTTACCACGCGCATATAATTTATATTAATTTTTTACATCTCGCTGTGTATTTTGAAAATGTGATTTAACTACGAGCTGCTATTTGCGTGACGGTGTGAAAAAAAAAAAAAAAAAAAAAAAACGATCGGTCATATTTTCGGCAGCAACAATGACGTTTACACGGATCTGATCTTTGCAGTATCATGAGAAATGTAGGGCAGTACGAATCGATGGCTATTTTCAACTTCATTATCGACATTGTCTCGATGTCTCGATGGTTCTTTAGAGCCCTTCCGGCCACTTTTAAGCTTTGTGATCGAATATTCGTGAAAAATACCAACCGGCCATTGTAATATTTATGCCGGAGAGTGGCAAAGATGCGGCAGGTTCCGCGTAAACTGACATCTCAAAAGAAAACATCCGCCCGTATTACGAGGGCCTTCATGAATTTTATCCGCTCGTAAAACAATTACGCGAGCTCGGTGCTTCGCTTTAATTCTCGTCCATTGTCGCCGGGAGTCGAGTGAAAAATAAAAGCGCTTTTCCTCCCATCTCCCATCTTTTATCTTTGTTAACTCGTTATGTACCGCTTTTCTTCTCCGCTGACTAACTTGATACAAACGACGCGTGTGCTTGAGCGACGTGTCTCCTCCACGCGTGTCCTTTCTTCTCAATTTGTAATATTTACTCTGTGTGTCTTCGTACATACATACATATATATGTATATATATATATATATATATATATATCATATACATATACATTATATACCTATATATACACGCAAGTTTAGAAATTAATTTCTGCGGTGAGATACGCAGCTATTGTTAATTTTATTCGTCTCTGTTCGCGGAAAGTGGGAAACACTTCTCCCGCATTTATGAATATGCTTGTGGATTATCGCAGTACGCTCAATATTGGATTATCACCGTTGCAGTACTACGTTTCTGCGTTACCAGCAAATAATCGCTTTACGTCCGCCAGAATGTTCCGCAGATTTTATAACGGATTATTGTAATTAATGCCATTACACCGTAACAGTTTGAAACTTCGTACGGCAACATAACACCGCAGCTGTCTCTCACCTATACCAGCTGCGCTTTACTGATGCGACAAACTTTGTTTCTTTTTTTTTTTTTTTTTTTTTTTTTTGAAAAAAAAAAAAAAATAAAACTGACGCAAGTTCCGTTTCAAACTTTATTG